>NW_007788349.1:0-2334 GCF_000696425.1 Galeopterus variegatus
AACAAATGGGATTATATCAAACTAAAAAGCTTCTGCACAGCAAAGGAAACAATCAATAGAGAGAAAAGACATCTTACAGAGTGGGAGAAAATATTTGCAAAAAATGCATCTGACAAGGGATTAATACCCAGTATACAAAGAGCTCAGACAACTTTACAGCTAAAATACAAATAATCTAATTAAAAAATGGAGAAAGGAGCTGAATAGACATTTCTCAAAGGAAGACATACAAATGGTCAACAGGTATATGAAAAAATGCTCAACATCACTAATCATCAGGGAAACGCAAATCAAAACCACTTTGAGATATCACCTCACCTGAATCAGATTGGCTGTTATAAAAAAGACAGAGAATAACAAATATTGGTGAGGATGTGGAGAGAAAGGAACCCTCCTTCACTGCTGGTGGGACTGTAAATTAGTACAGCCATTATGGAGAACGGTATGGAGGTTCCTTAAACAACTACAGACAGAACTTCCATATGACCCACAATCCCACTCCTGGGGATATATCCACAGGATTGGAAAACATAGGTCTAAAGCATATCTGCATTCCCATGTTTATTGCAGCTCTATTTACATTAGCTAGGCAATGGAACCAAGCTAAATGTCTATCAGTGGATGACTGGATAGGGAAATTGTGGTATGTATACACAATGGAATACTACTCAGCCATAAAAAAGAATGAAATTCTACCATTTGCAACAATATAGATGAGCCTGGAGAAAGTTATCCTAAGTGAAACAACCCAAACACAGAAAGAGAAATACTGCATGTTCTCACTCGTAACTGGGAGATGAATCCATAAACAAACAAATGAACAAGAAAGAGAGACAGACAGAAAGAAAGAAACAAACAACAATCACAGTAATACATTGAACTTTTGGAAAACTAGAGGTGGAAAAGGGAGGGGAGGGGAAGAGAGGGGGGCTAATGAGGAATTGATAAACAGACACAAAGAATGATTGCACATTGTAATGATGAATAAGCTACCTATACTGATCTAACCACCACACATTCTACACAATTATTGAAAATCAACATTGTACCCAATGAGTAAGTATAATAAAAGAAAAGAAAGAAATAAAAATCATGTTTAAGGGGTACATGCACTCCCATGTTTATCGCAGCTCTATTTGCAATAGCCCAGATATGGAACCAACCTAAACGTCCATCAATGGACAACTGGATAAGAAAAAGGTGGTATATATACACAATGGAATGCTACTCAGCTGTAAAAAGAAATGGAATTCTGCCATTTGCAACAGCATGGATGAGCTTAGAGAAAATTATGTAAAGTGAAATAAGCCAGGATCAGAAAGAGAAATTATGTGGATCCTCACTCATAAGTGGGAGATAAGAAAGAAAGAATCACAATAATACATTGAACTTTCAAAAGGAGAGAAAAGAACTGTGGCTACTAGAGGTGGGAAAGGGGGAGGAGGTGGGGGAGGCAGTTAGTGAGAAATTGGTTATGGATCATAAAGAATGATCACATTTTGTAATGATGAATGTACTAATTATCCTGATTTGATTCTCAGATATTGTACACAGGTATAGATATTCAACTCTGTACCCCACAAATATGTAGTATCAATTATGTTTCAATAAAAAAATTACATTGTAGTGTGATGAATGCAGAGTATAGATGTTTTAAGTAAACTGAGTGTAGGAACTGTTTTCCTCTACAGGGAGTATAACTTGAAGATTGTATATGATTTTGTCACCAAATAGCAGAATTTGCAGACAATATGAGTCTATGTGGAAAATCCCAAGGAAGCTATGAAAAAGATTGGGTAGAAAGGTCATGGGATACCAAGAATATATACAAGCATCAATTGTACACCTATGTACCAGAAATGAATATTTTGAATTTGATTTTTTTTTAAAAAAAGGTCATTTACCTTAAAACCAAAACAATGGAGTATCTAACAAAATACACGCGGGATCTATATGCTGAAAACTACAGAAAAATAATGGAAGAAATCAAAATGTATACAAATGGAGTGATATACCATGTTCATGGATTGGAAAACTCAATATTTTAAAGATGTCAATTCTCCCCAATTTGATCTATAGATTCAACTCAAAGGGCTCACAGTGCCTGGAGACAGGACCTGCAGTTGTTGCCTGATTTTAAGACTTTCTAGAAAGTGCAGTAATCAAAGCAGCGTAGTTTTGGTAAAAGGATAAACATTTCAAAACATAGTCAATTTATTTTGACAAAAGTGCAAAGGCAATTCAATAGAGAAGGGATAATCCTTTAAACAAGCGGTGCTAAAACAATTAGACATCGATATGCAGAAAAATAAATCTTGACACAAATCTCAGAGA
>NW_007788350.1:0-2334 GCF_000696425.1 Galeopterus variegatus
TTTTTTTTTTTTTTTTTTTTTTTTTTTTTTTTTTTTTTTTTTTTTTTTTTTTTTTTTGCTACAACTTTCTGCTTAGTTCTATTTCCCTTTTATCCTTACGATGCCAGTGTAATCCTTTTCTCAGCTTTACTTGTATATGAGTCTTATTTGGGTTCTTCACCCTAAGTTAGACTTTATCTCCTAACCCTTATTTCCATACATCTATCTGAATGGAAATTCAAGGATTCAAGGTATCCAGGTTTTTTGTTTCTTTGTCTTTTTTTGTAATGATGAAGGTAAAAGCAAACTGATGGTATTATACCTTCTAGATGTTCTTCATTTAATTTTTATTCTCTGTGGGATTCTTCCTGTCTTGCCACTTCAGCAATGAAAATATAAACAGCTTTAGTCTTCCTGTCACACACACACACTCACAAGCACGTATACATGCACACAGGCACACACATGCATACATACACATGTGCACACACACACATATGCCAGCATTTTAAATGCTGCTGATGGGGAGAGTGAGTCAAGGCATCAGGTCTGCTTTATTGCCAGAAAGAGAAGTGACAGAGGACATCTGGATTGTCTCCTCTCTCTCCAACATTCAGAGTCTCTGTCATTAAATAGGACAAATTATTTAACATGGATGGGCCTGGAGTATATTAGGCCAGACATAGAAAGACAAATACTGCATTATCACACTTATATGTGGAATCTAAAATAGTCAAACTCATAGAAGTGAAAAGTGGTTGCCAGAAGCCAGGTGAGGCAGAAATGGAAAGATGTTGGTCCAAGGGTACAAAGTTTCAGATACGCAATATAAATAAGTTCTGAGATCTACTGCACCATGTAGGTAGGGCCTATGACTAATAACACAGTGTTGTATACTTAAAAATTTTCTAACAGGATAGATGTTATGTTAAGTGCTCTTACCACAAAAAAGAAAACAAAGCAAAACAAAACAAAACAAAACAAAAAGGATGGGAGAGGGGAGGAATCTTTTGAAGGTGGTGGTTAAGTTTATTGCATTGATTGTGGTAATGGTTTCACAGCTGTTTACTTATCTAGAAACACATTAGGTTATATATATTTTAAATGTCTACAGCTTTTTGTGTATCAATCATACTTGCATAGAGTGGTTTAAAAATAATAGAATATACCTGGTTACATGAGTCAGATGCTCATACATCCTTCACTGTTCATCGTTGACTACAGAATACTGCTTCTACGTTACAGGGCTATCAAAAATGTCCTCAGTTAACTATTCAGTGGTTTTCTGAAACCCTTTTGCTCAATTCATGTTTCTCTGAATACATTTTGGGCTATTAGAATTCTCTTCACTTTCTTGCCTTGCTGCCTGTGATACTGAATACTATCTACCTGAATTTGTTTTTATTCTTACACCTACCGGTCAAACTCTTACTTAATTTTAATAATGAGTTCAATGATACTCAATTACTTTTCAGGGACACTACTCATGTGTACTATCTCCCTCCTTTATGTTACTAAAAGACTTTTTCGAAAGACTTTCAAAATAAAGTAACCTCATAACTCACATTATAATCATTGATCTAAATGCCTAGCAGTCTCCCCAAACCATATCATTTCTGGAAGCAGATACCATGCTTCAATCACCTTGGAATCTTCCTAAAAACCTAGTACTTTATTTTTTAATGTTTTTTTCTTAATATAGAGTTATTGAATTCAGTTACATTTTTCCTTTTCTGTTTCTTTTTTATTTTTGACAGTTTTTTTTAATTGAAAGATAATTGATTATATATATATATATTCTTTTTTTATTTTTTAACAGTTTTTTTAATTGAAAGATAATTGATTATATAAAAAAATATATATATACTTATGGGGTACAGAATTGAACATCAATACGTGTGTACAATATGTGGTCATCAAGTCAGGACAATTAGTATACTCATGTTTACAAATGTAATCAATCTCTGTGACCCTTAACTAGTTTCCCACCTTTCTGTTTCTTTTAAATCACAGTACAATAAGCATAGATTCCCGAAGTTATCCTTGTCAGTCATTGGAGATATTTTTCACTGACACTTTAAATTCATAAAATAAACAAATAAAAATAAAATAAAAAACAAGTTTAAAGGACACTTTAACATAATGACAAGGGGATTTTTATGAGAGGAAGGATTTAGCCTGAAAGGCAGGAGTCCCCATAAGCCTCTCATAACTACACAGCTGTACTGCTGGCTGAAGTCTGTAGTTCAACAGATATTTTCTAAGTCTGTTGTTGTTATTAATTTGAGGAGAAGAGGTCTCTGAAGAGGAAAAAATTCCAAGAGTTTTTGGTTCCTTTTCCATCACTCACAGTCA
>NW_007788351.1:0-2334 GCF_000696425.1 Galeopterus variegatus
CTGACCATGGTCCTGCTAAATTACTGGCCAAACCATCCAGCAGTGTCTACTTTGGCACACTAAAAGTATTCAATAAAAAAATGTGAAATAGATGAATAAATATTGGAAGCGTTCCATGGAAAGTGGAATCTACAGGAAGTCCTATTTCTAAACACGACATGATGCTTCTTTAAAAATGTATCAATTTTTCATCAGAAAAATATCACGTATACCGTAACTTTAAAATTCTGTTTGAGCTGAAATTGATTTTTCTAGCCAGAGCCTGACTGCTTGACTTACATTGCTTTATCTCACTTATAAAAATACCCTCTGAGTATTTACTTCTATGTTTGTTTACATTTTATTAAATTTGTCGAATAGTGACTTGATCCATATACAGCAATAACATTATGATGAGAATGATCACTTTCGAATGATATGTTACATATTATTAAATATTCAGAAGCTTGGTCCAGTGGCAGGTATTTGAAGAGGGTTTTACAAATTTTGCTGAAGGTTTTTACTTTACCCTTAACAGTGCTGGAAGGTTCTTGACCATAGCATTAGAAAGTTCCCCTGAAAACCTCTGGAATAAGGAGACAATGCTATCATTTGGTTAATGTTCACACCTCGCACATCAGGACAAAGATAAGCTTTCCAAGGCTATTTTTCATGGCACCGACGTAATTTTTTTCCTCCTTTTTTTTCCACTTTGAAAATTTGCAGGGGCCTAGATAGGATGGCCATATAAGCAACAAAGGTATTCCATTTCTTAGTTCCACGTCTTGCAGTGCTCAAAGAGGTTGGCATGATAATCAGTTGAGGAGACAATTGCAGGGTTAAGGAATTTGCTCAAGTCTGCACAGCTGCATAGCTGATGACAGCTGCATAGCTGATGACTAGGGGAGGCAGGACCCGCCACAAACATGTATTTCTTCTTCCTGTTCTATCATTGGACTTCCTTGGATGGAAAGTTCAAACCTGGGCCTGTAAGCAAAGTTTTCACCTTTGGCAACTTTAAATGCTTTGTCTCAAGTGTGTGCAGGCCTGGGAGCCTGCTTGTCTCTTCCTGTCTTCATAACTATTCACCCATACAGCCACCAGAAGTTATTTTCAGGTGCACATGGAGATTATATGAGCAATTAATTCCAAGCTGATCATGCACAGGGCATGACAAGAAAGCAATCAATGTATCTGAAACACTTCAAGAGACTGAGTACTTCCCACAACAGTCTGAGCAATTGGAATCCCCAAATTTTTGTTAGCCTGATGGGTGTTTCTTTATAACATCTGCCCCTGAAAATATATTAGGGCCAAAACTACAACAACAACAGCAACAACAACAAACTCTATAATTAGTACTTTGCCTTTTTAATATTCATATATCACATTGAAAATGAAAAGTACTTTGAAAATGGCCAATTATTTTGAACATCTTCTGTTAGATGTGCTAATTGACAATGACACTGTGATTTCCATTCCAGGAGAACTTGAATTGCTTTGCAATTTCATGTGAATTCAATCACTTATAAAACATAGCAACCCAGAGGTGAACTGCTGGAGCTATTTCCCACAGTACTTATGAATCGATTGTCATTACCTTATTTATCAACATGAATAACACTTCAACAAGCTTAGATTTTAAAAAATAATCACCTAATTGGAATGTTTATTATCAGCATTAACCATATTATTACTACAGCAAGTTATGAATGGCTCCATATGATAAGAGCTATTATTTCTTAGTCCCCTGGAACATGGGGGAGGATGATGCCTCACTAATCTAGAAACCATACACCCAAATAAGAATCAGATAATTAGTCACAAAGGTCTCTAAGCAGAAAATAGAGTTATGGTAGGATAGAGAGTGGTATTGAATACAGTCCCTTCACTTTGTAAATTTGTATTCAGATACAAAGCCTTATCTTCAGTAGTTGTAAACCAAAGGCCATTGGGCACATCAGTGACAGAACAGGCCTTAAACCCTGTTCTTGACTCCTAGAGCAGGACTTTGCCAGATGCCTGCCACAAAGTCTTCTATCAATAAGAAAGTCCCCATCTGTTGTGGATTGAATTGTGTCCCCAAAGTCCATGTATTAGAAATTTCACCCCTACTGTGACAGTGTTGAGAGGATTGGAAATCCTATTATGGTAGTTGAAAGGTGGGGCCCTGAAGAGATGATTAGATTGTGAGGACTATGCCCTAGTGAATGGATTAATCCATTGATGGTTTAATAGTGGTCATGGGTGTGGCTCCGAGGGCTTTAAAAGGACAGCACCCAGGAGATTCTCTCTCACTCGCTTCTGCCTTTCTCACAATGTGATACCCTGCATTGCTGAGGTCGCCACAAATGA
>NW_007788352.1:0-2333 GCF_000696425.1 Galeopterus variegatus
TAAAGATACAGCAGAGAGGTATTTGAGGATCTGAAGGTTAGTGTAAAGTTGCCATTAGACAGAGAATGCCAGAGGCCACCAGAAAGTGGAAGAAACAAGAAACGAATTCTCCGCTAGAGCCTTCAGAGAAAGTGAGAGGTCCTGCTGACACCTGTACTTTGGCCCAGTTGTAATGATTTTTGACTTCTGGCCTCTAGAACAGTGAGAAAATAAATTACTGCTTTTTTAAGCCACAATGTTTGTGGTAATTTGATACAGCAGCCCAGGAAACTAGTGTACCATCTTTAGGGGCTAATGCCCTGCATGCCTGGTAGCAATTCAGTAGCCGTCTGGATACAGTCAGGACATAGACACCTGAGAGTAGGTTATACAGGGTAAGTTTAATAGTAAAACTATTAACTATTGTGAAGGAGTAACTATAAATATAAAGGAAGTCTTGTACAGTAGCTTGGGACTGAGAAAGTGTACCAAGGAAGGACAAACTTAAAAAGGGGTTCAGACCTCGTAGGAGATGTGGTTCAGACACCAGATAGCAAAGAAGTTCAGTAGTAGAGCCAGACTGGAGCTGTTCTTGAGCTGCTGGGCAAACAGTAGACAACCCTCTGGACTGCAGGTTTGGGAGCTAGCACATGGAGGCCAGTGGCAGTGGCAGTGCTGTGGGAATCCAGGTGACAGGTGGATGTAGACGGCCTCAGAGCATGTGGCCACTTCAGAGGGAGCAGCAGCTCTGTGTGGTTACCTGAGCCATAAGTGGGCCATATGCTGACCACACAGAAGCTTGCAGAATGTGTGGCTGCTCGGTGTGTAATGCTCTGTAGGCGGCTGTGTGTAGGCCATGTAGGGACATAGATTTCCATGTTGGGAAGTCTATAGAAAGGTCATTGCCAGGAAGAAGTTTGTAGCAGAAAGATTATGTTATGGGTCTGACACTAGGACAGGCTCCTTGGCACCGACACAAGTCTTCACACTCTCACTATCAATTTCACCCCTCCAATGGCCACCCCAGCATGAAAATTACAGGAAGCCTCTTCCTCCGGTGAAGTCCTGCCAGTACCCTCTATCGAGAAAGCTTAATTCCATGTTTACTTTAAAGAAAAAAAATGCTTAAAGAAATTAAACTGGTTATCACAGAGTGTATACTGAAGGGTTCATAAGAAGCTGAGAAGCAATAAAAGAGTAACTGGCACAGTAGTTTATGTATTCTACAGCTCATGTTCAGATTTCCCAAATTGTTCCAAAAATGTTCTTTATAGTTAGGATTCTTTTCCCCTTGACCAAGGATCCAATCAAGGGTCACACATTGCATTTTTTCCTCAAAGTCTTTTTAGACTCATTTAACCTAAAACAAACCCTCCATGTTTTTATTTTTTTCTCTTTCATGATGTTGACATTTCAAAGAGTCTAGGCCTCTTATCATATGATGTGCCCTACATCTGAGTTGTCTGTTTCCACGGATGTGAGTCATTATAAGCATTTCTGGGAATAATACCACACAGCATATATTGTATCCTTTCTGATGCACCCTCTCTGGGGGTTCAGCAATGTCAGTTTGCCCCATAGTTGGCATTGCTAAGTGTAATCACTTGGTTGAGCTGTAGGCTGCCAGATAGCTCTACTGTAAAGGCGGATTTCCCCATTTGTATTAAAATGAGTAATCTTTGGAGTAACACTTTAAAACTGCATGAACACCCTCCTCCTCCTTTCTTCCTTTTCTTCTCTCTTCCTTTCTCCGTTCCTCTCCCTCCCTCTGGCCACATTCCTCTTCTCTCTCTCTCCTCTTTTTTCTCTTCTCTTTTTCTGTGTATAATTATGGATTCAGATTTTTTCATTCAATGAGTTACAATCTATTTCTGTTATTCTTTTAAAATGTTTTTTCATTGAGATGAGAGTCATATAATAAATTAACAATTTCAAAGTGTCCAAGTCCGTGGCATTTAGTATGCCAATACATTGACAATGCAGTCCAACCATCAACTGTATCAAGTTCCAAATCACTTTCATGATCCCAGAAGAAAGGTCGTGGAAATTAAAGATTATATCCACTAGGCAGCCACTTATATGTTCCTTCCCCCACCCATTTCCTGGCAAACACCAGTCTTCTTTCTGTCTCTATAAATATATCATGGAAATTAAAGATTATATCCACTAGGCAGCCACTTATACGTTCCTTCCCCCACCCATTTCCTGGCAAACACCAGTCTTCTTTCTGTCTCTATAAATATATCTATTGTGGATATTTCATATGGAATGAAATAATACAATAAGGGGCTTTTAGTGTCTGGCTTCTTTTACTTAGCATAATGGTTTTCAATTTCATTCTTATTATATTAGTA
>NW_007788353.1:0-2333 GCF_000696425.1 Galeopterus variegatus
AAAAAAGACAAAAAGGGGAAAAAAAATAAAATAAAATTAAGATTTCAATGCCTACTTTGCATGTTAGTGATATTTCTTGCTGGTTGCTCACAAGCTGGAGGTTGTGTGTCCTTTCAATCACACATCATTGTGCTGGGGGTGTAAGAAGCCACAGGATGAAGAGAGGGCATCTTCTGGGATTATAGCATGTGAATATTTGGTTTTGAAAATAAACAAAGAACCCACTATTATTTTTATATTAAAAAAAACATGGCTATAGAAAATACAGACTTCATGAACTGAGATCAAACATGAGCCACCAAATATCATTTTTTCCAAAGGTAGGAGCCTTTGGGTTATATCATCAGACTCTCATGGGATATAAGATTCCTTTTCTCTGCCTTCTGGAAGCCATACCTAGGGCAGTCCACTGACTTTAAAATATAGCACTTTATTTGTTATTATTTCCTTTGCTAGTAACAATTTCAAAAATCAATCCCCCTCTAGAATGCTCCATTACAACAAGAATTCTGTCTAATTTATTCAAGGATGTGCCTAGAACAGCACCTGGCTCATAGCAGATCTTCAATAAATATTATTAAATGAATGAATGAATGAACAAATACTTCTTGTGCTTACTGAATGTCTGCATAGTAATGTTTTCATTATTAACTCATAAATCCCATGTGCAAAGTATGAATCTTGGAGTAATCACATTTAATGAATAATTAGATCAATGCTAACTGAAACAAGTTCATATTGAGTTGTTTTTTTAATACTGAGTAGATTGGCTTCCTTTATATTACACATTTTTAGAAAATATATTGCTTTTGGTATGAATCTAATTTTGCCCAGTGTAAGGTATTTTACTAATGTTTCACTATATATTGTACAGCATGTCTTTATTAAATTATTTTTGGCAATTGAGCAAGTTCAGTAATGAATTAATTTCTTCATAACCTACTTGGAATTATTTAGAATAAAAAGGTGATTTTCAAAAAATAATTGAAAACAACGGGGACAAAGAGTTCCCTGACTCATAAAAGCAAGATTTTCCACTGCTGAATGGCTCTAAACATTATAAAGTTCTACCTGAAACCTACAACTTCCCATAACTGCTGCACACTGACCATGTTCATGTTCTGGAGTTACATAAATACATCTAGTCCCTTTTTAAAATTCATTTCAAGAATATAAACACTGCTGGGTCCTGCCCAAGTCTTCGCTTATGACATTAAATCAAAAATGTTCATAATGCTAATTCAACACTTCTCTTTTTCCTGCCCTTATGAGTCTACTAAAAAAATAATAATAAAATTCATCATTTATATTGAATATGACTGATTTATTGGAAGTTAATTTATGAAACTCCCGGCTTTTGCTGTTGAATACCCTGGTTCCCAAAGTACACAAAAATGCTTAAAAAGTTAAAATGGGAGATGTATGGTTGTCTCAGAATTTCTAATAATATTCCAAACCAAGAAGATGTGTGGCAAGTATTCTGCTATTCAATAGTAAGATATCAGATACCTCAGTACTTATAAAAAGACACCAGAACTGGATCAGGGACAACTTCACATGCAGGCTGTACAGGTGAAAACTAGAAATTCCAGAGGAAACTGATAAGAGGAAATTCCCAGGAGGAGTGAGTGTTTTGACTTTCCTCCTCTAGGGGAGAAAGCTGATCTGTTCACCACACCTCCCAAGTTGGAGATGGGGGTGATATCTACAACAGTGGAGATAGGAGAAATTGTGAATAAGTAATAATGGCATTGTTGTCCCATGCTGGATGTTTAATGAAGGGACAAATTCCATACTGGGCTGCCACAGGAACAAAAGGTGCACTCTGTTAGAGTTCTTGGAAACGTCTGGTACATTCTCTAGAATTGGGGTGGCAGGGATCAGAAAGGTATATAAGTGAACCAGGGACAGGTACTTGCTTCCTGACTAGAGAGAAAGGTGGGAGGCTGCCTAGAACAGACCACAATGGGAGGGGCAAGCAGAAAGAGCAAGCAGTTGCATAAAGTATACTTCAGTTTTGCGATGGGGCAGGTTCTGTCAATTTCAGATGAGCCAAGAAGACACCTCCAAAGATTGCATTTAAACTTGATTCATTTTGAGAGACCACACCCAAGAAGAGACTCCAGCAATGAGGCTAAAGGGATATGAATAGGAGCAGGGGCTAGAGGTATACTCTGAAGAACCCCCTCCCCTAATCTGTCTAGCAAAAAGAGAGCAGGTGGACACCTGCTATGACAGAGGGCACTGAAGGCCATATTACAACAGTATCAATAAGATAAGACTCTGTCCCACTGCCTCACTTGTCCTACCCCCCCCCCCCCCCCCCCCCCCAC
>NW_007788354.1:0-2333 GCF_000696425.1 Galeopterus variegatus
ATGGTAGAATTTCATTCTTTTTTATGGCTGAGTAGTATTCCGTTGGGTATATATACACCACAATTTCCTTATCCAGTCATCCACTGATGGACATTTAGGTTGTTTCCATATCATGGCTATTGTAAATAGAGCTGCAATAAACATGGGAGTGCAGGTATCCCTTTGACCTGATGTTTTCCAATCCTCTGGATATATCCCCAGTAGTAGGATTGCTGGATCATATGGAAGTTCTATTCCTTGACCTGGTCAATCTCTATATGAATCAACCCTTCCCACTTTGCTTTCCGCTGCCAACTTCCTTACACACCCCCTCCATGGTTTTTAAGCACCTTCTGTACTTCTTATCTATGGGAACTAAGCCCAGGCATACTTCATTTTACTGTGCCTCACTTCATTGTGCTTTCTTTGTAGATATAACTGAAGGTTGTGGCAACCTTTCATCAAGCAAGTCTAACAGCACCATTTTTCCAACAGCATATGCTCACTTCATGTTTCTACATCACGTTTTGGTAATTCTCGCAACATTTCAAACTTTTTCATTATTACTATATCCGTTATGGTGATCTGTGATCAGTGATCTTTGATGTTACTATTGTAACTGTTTTGAGGCGACACAAATCAGGTCCTTATAAGATGTGGACTTAATCGATAAATGTTGTTTATGTTCTGACTGCTCAAGTGACAGGCCGTCCCCATCTCTGCCCCTTTCCTTGGGATTCTCTATTCGCTGAGACAAAACAATATTGAAATTAGGAAAATTAATAACCCTGCAATGACCTCTAAATGTTCAAGTAAAAGGAACAGTCACATGTCTCTCACCTTAAATCAAATGCTAGCAATGATGAAGTTCAGTGAGGAAGGCGTGTCGAAAGCTGAGACAAGCTGAGAGCCAGGCCTCGTGCACCAGTGAGCCAAGTTGTGAATGTAAAGGAAAAGTTCCTGAAGGAAACTGAAAAGTGCTACTCCAGTGAACACACAAATGCTAGAAAGAAAAACAGCCTTACTGCTGAAATGGAGAAAGTTTGAGTAGTCTGGAAAGAAGAACAAAGCAGCCACAACATTCCCTGAAGCCAAAGCCTAATCCAGAGCAAGGCCTTAAATCTACTCAATTCTATGAAGTCTGAGAGAGGCCAGAAAACTGCAGAAGAAAAGTCTGAAACCAGGAGAGGTGGATTCATGAGGTTTAAGGAAAGAAGCTGTCTGTGTAACATAAAAGTGAAGGTGAAGCAGCAAGTGCTGATGGAGAAGCTGTAGCAAGTGATCCAGAAGATGTAGCTAAGACCACTGATGAAGATGGCTGCACTGAACAACAGATTGTCAATGCAGATGAAACAGCTTCATATTAGAAGCAGCAGTCACCTAGGACTTTCATAGCTAGAGAGAAGTCAATGCCTGGCTTCAAAGCTTTAAAGGACAGGCTTACTCTCTTGTTAGGGGCTAATGCAGCTGGTGACTTGACGTTGAAGCCAATGCTCATTTACCTAAGGCCCTTAAGAATTACACTAAATCTACTCTGCCTGTGCTCTATAAATATAACAACAAAACCTGGATAACAGCACATCTCTTTACAGCATGAGCTACTGAATATTTTAAGCTCACTGTTGAGACCTACTGCTAAGGAAAAAAGATTCCTTTCAAAATATTACTGCTCCTTAACGATGCACTTGGTCAACCAAGAGTGCTGATGGAGACGTACAAGGAGATTAATGTTGTCTTCATGCCTGCTAACAAAACATCCATTCTGCAGTCCAAGGATCAATGAGTAATTTCAACTTTCAAGACTTACTATTTAAGAAATACATTTTGTAAGACTTCAGGTGCCACTGATAGCTCTGATGGATCTGGGCAAAGTAAACTGCAAACCTCCGAGAAAGAAGTCACCATTCTAGATGCCATTTGAAGAACATTTCATGATTTGTGGGAGGAGGTCAAAACATCAATATTAACAGGAATATGAAAGAAGTTGATTCCAACCCTCATGGATGACTTTGAGGGGTTCTAGACATCAGTGGAGGAAGTAACCGCAGATGTGGTGGAACTAGAAAGAGAACCAGAATTAGAAGTGGAGCCTGAAGATGTGACTGAACTACTGCAATCTCATGGTAAAACTTGAATGGATGAAGAGATGCTTCTTATGCATGAGCAAAGAGAGTGGTGTCATGAGATGGAAACTACTGGTAAAGATGCTGTTTAAGAGGGTGGGAAATACTATTATAGTATTTGAAAGGTGGGGCTTTGAAAAGGTGATTAGATTGTAGGACTGCGCTATAGTAAATAGATTAAAAATGGTGATCATGGGCGTGGTTTGGAGGGCTTTAAAAGAGAGTTAATGA
>NW_007788355.1:0-2333 GCF_000696425.1 Galeopterus variegatus
TTGTTCTATCAAGCTTTATATTTTTATCACTATTTTCATAACTTATAGTCTGCAAAAAAGCATCTATTTCCCATTTAAAAAAATGTGTTGATCTATAGCTGTATGATGTATTTCTATGGTCTAAATGTTTGTTTCACCCTTAAAGTAATATGTTGAAACCTAATTCCCAGAGTGATATTTGGATGTGGAGCCTTTGGGGGGTGTGTAGGTCATGAGGGAGGAGCCTTTGTGAATGGGATTGGTGTCCTTATAAAAGAGACCCCAGAGAGCCCCTCTCCCCATCTGCATGTGAGGTCACAGTGAGAAGATGGCTATCTGTGATTCAGGCAGTAGGCCCTCACCAGATACTGAATCTGCAAGTGCCTTATCTTGATCTTCCCAGCCTCTAGAACTTTGAGAAATAAATTTGTGTTGTTTATAAGCCACACAGTTTATGGCATTTTGTTATAGCAACCCAGATGGACTAAGACAAGTATTTTTTTGTCATTATTTAATTACATCTATATCCATGGTTACGTCTCCTTTTCTTGATCTGGATTAGATATGCTGATTTGGAGGCAAATCTTAAATCATGTAGGTTTACATTTTTAAACTTTCACATGACAAAGTGACAATATTTGTGTTTTATAAAGTATTATTTTTTATTAATTTTCCTATGTAAGTTTGTATCACAATTGGAGTATGATTCCCCTTATGCTAAAACACTTTGGAAAAATTAATTAAAATGATAAAATTTCTCCTAAAGATAAATTCCTTCACACACAATAAAACAGAGTATTTTGCTCAAGGCTTTTCCACAATTATGTTTCCAAGTCCATAGACATTCTTCCTAGCATGGATTTTATCATGTCTACGAGGTTTGGCTTCTAGTAGAGAGCTTTGCCACATTCAATAAAATATACTTCTAGGTCACTTGTTTTATACCTCCAAACATAGGAGAGCCTACAATATATATTTTCCAAAATATACCTCAATAATTATGAATAAAATGAAATTAGATATAGACCCTAGGGACTAAGAATATATTCTATAATATATCATTATGGTGAAGATGCCCTTTTTGAAACAAAAAAAAATATTTGACATATAGAGGACATACTTGTCTGACAGCCATAGAAACAGTTGATGATTACCTAGAGAAATGAATGGAGAGGATGGAAAAAGGCAAAGATAATGAAAACAGTGTAACTCTAAATATAAAAAAAAAAAATCCAAATTAATGGAAAATTTGAAATAGAGGAGAGGAGGATAGCGTAAAGCTGATGAAAGCTCAAAAAGCAAAAAGTAGGGAAGGAAACATGTAGAAAACAATACTGATGTTGAGTGAAAGGGGCAATGGGTGGTTTCTCTCTCCTGTGTGTGGTCTCTGATGTCCTATGCAATATGCAATGTGATTCTGGGTGAAGTCTTTCACACAAACATACACATACACACATACATAAATTTATTGTGAATTCCCTGATGTTTAATGAGGGTTGACTTACATGAAAGGCTTTCCAACAATCAACACATCCATATGGTTCTTCCCCAGTGTGATTTCTCTGATGCCTAATGAATTCAGACTTGTAGCAGAAGGCTTTCCCATACCCACTGCAGATGTGAGGTTTTTCTGAAGATGGAAACTTCTTCCATTTGTACACAAGAAAATTGCTTACTGCTGGTTTATATATAAGTGCTAGGGTATGGCTGAAAGCTTTCTCATAGTGACTACATTCCCAGAATTTTTCTCCATTATGTCTTCTATCATGGTTTGTACACTGTAATAATATCCAATGTCCCTATCACTCACCTTGCTTTTTAAAATAGTTTCACTAAAAAACAATTAAGTCTAGATTATAATTCAAGCTCCTTCCACAATGGCCCAATTATTAGGACTTTGAATGAAGGGCAGGGGGGAATCAGTGTTCAGAAGGGATATTTTCCCAAACATTATATTCGTAGCTTCTTTCCTTGGGGAATGCTTTCTTGCTGATGAATGTACCTTGGCTCAAAAGCATGCTTTGAACTTTTTTTCCTCTAGACATTAATTTGTCAATGTCTTGCCACTGTTGCGAAGACATCTGACAAGCTGACGTTCAGAGGAAAACAACCTGAATGTATCTCCTCACAAATCTATGGTTCCATACTGAGGATCACATCTGGTTTGATGCCTTCATAACCTACTGAGATGAAGCTGTCTTTTTAAAATTTTCTTTTATTCTGATATGTAATCTTATGGGGGCTATGGACTAAATTTTGAGTGAGGTACCAGGAAGACACCCGGGGACTCTCTGCGCATCTTCTAAGCACATCTAGTGGATACAATATCCAATGTATTTTCAATTAGCCTTTTC
>NW_007788356.1:0-2333 GCF_000696425.1 Galeopterus variegatus
CTCCGAGCTCATCGATCTAAGTAAACTCATCAGACCAAGCCCTTCGATCTAAGTAAACTCAACACATCAAGCTCATCGATCTAAGTAAACTCATCGGACCGAGCTCATAGATCTAAGTAAACTCATCAGATCAAGCCCTTCGATCTAAGGAAACTCAACACATCAAGCTCATCGATCTAAGTAAATTCATCACAGAAATCTAATCCATCTAAGTAAACTAATCTGACCAAGCCCTTCTATCTAAGTAAACTCATCGGACCGAGCTCATAGATCTAAGTAAACTCCTCGCTCCGAGCTCATCGATCTAAGTAAATTCATCACAGAAATCTAATCCATCTAAGTAAACTAATCTGACCAAGCCCTTCTATCTAAGTAAACTCATCGGACCGAGCTCATAGATCTAAGTAAACTCCTCGCTCCGAGCTCATCGATCTAAGTAAATTCATCACAGAAATCTAATCCATCTAAGTAAACTAATCTGACCAAGCCCTTCTATCTAAGTAAACTCATCGGACCGAGCTCATAGATCTAAGTAAACTCCTCGCTCCGAGCTCATCGATCTAAGTAAATTCATCACAGAAATCTAATCCATCTAAGTAAACTAATCTGACCAAGCCCTTCTATCTAAGTAAACTCATCGGACCGAGCTCATAGATCTAAGTAAACTCCTCGCTCCGAGCTCATCGATCTAAGTAAATTCATCACAGAAATCTAATCCATCTAAGTAAACTAATCTGACCAAGCCCTTCTATCTAAGTAAACTCATCGGACCGAGCTCATAGATCTAAGTAAACTCCTCGCTCCGAGCTCATCGATCTAAGTAAATTCATCACAGAAATCTAATCCATCTAAGTAAACTAATCTGACCAAGCCCTTCTATCTAAGTAAACTCATCGGACCGAGCTCATAGATCTAAGTAAACTCCTCGCTCCGAGCTCATCGATCTAAGTAAATTCATCACAGAAATCTAATCCATCTAAGTAAACTAATCTGACCAAGCCCTTCTATCTAAGTAAACTCATCGGACCGAGCTCATAGATCTAAGTAAACTCCTCGCTCCGAGCTCATCGATCTAAGTAAATTCATCACAGAAATCTAATCCATCTAAGTAAACTAATCTGACCAAGCCCTTCTATCTAAGTAAACTCATCGGACCGAGCTCATAGATCTAAGTAAACTCCTCGCTCCGAGCTCATCGATCTAAGTAAATTCATCACAGAAATCTAATCCATCTAAGTAAACTAATCTGACCAAGCCCTTCTATCTAAGTAAACTCATCGGACCGAGCTCATAGATCTAAGTAAACTCCTCGCTCCGAGCTCATCGATCTAAGTAAATTCATCACAGAAATCTAATCCATCTAAGTAAACTAATCTGACCAAGCCCTTCTATCTAAGTAAACTCATCGGACCGAGCTCATAGATCTAAGTAAACTCCTCGCTCCGAGCTCATCGATCTAAGTAAATTCATCACAGAAATCTAATCCATCTAAGTAAACTAATCTGACCAAGCCCTTCTATCTAAGTAAACTCATCGGACCGAGCTCATAGATCTAAGTAAACTCCTCGCTCCGAGCTCATCGATCTAAGTAAATTCATCACAGAAATCTAATCCATCTAAGTAAACTAATCTGACCAAGCCCTTCTATCTAAGTAAACTCATCGGACCGAGCTCATAGATCTAAGTAAACTCCTCGCTCCGAGCTCATCGATCTAAGTAAATTCATCACAGAAATCTAATCCATCTAAGTAAACTAATCTGACCAAGCCCTTCTATCTAAGTAAACTCATCGGACCGAGCTCATAGATCTAAGTAAACTCCTCGCTCCGAGCTCATCGATCTAAGTAAATTCATCACAGAAATCTAATCCATCTAAGTAAACTAATCTGACCAAGCCCTTCTATCTAAGTAAACTCATCGGACCGAGCTCATAGATCTAAGTAAACTCCTCGCTCCGAGCTCATCGATCTAAGTAAATTCATCACAGAAATCTAATCCATCTAAGTAAACTAATCTGACCAAGCCCTTCTATCTAAGTAAACTCATCGGACCGAGCTCATAGATCTAAGTAAACTCCTCGCTCCGAGCTCATCGATCTAAGTAAATTCATCACAGAAATCTAATCCATCTAAGTAAACTAATCTGACCAAGCCCTTCTATCTAAGTAAACTCATCAGACCAAGCTCAGCGATCTAAGTAAACTAATCAAACCAAGCTAATCGATCTAAGTAAATTCATCACAGAAATCTAATCCATCTAAGTAAACTAATCTGACCAAGCCCTTCTATCTAAGTAAACTCATCACACCAAGCTCAACGAACCAAGTAAACTCA
>NW_007788357.1:0-674 GCF_000696425.1 Galeopterus variegatus
AGTGTGGCCACGTGACTCTGCTGTAGACAGTAGGTGCAAACCTAAGCAGCATAAGCAACCTTGCGTGAGTGTGTAGAGGAAGGTGTGGCCTCCCTGGGCCTTGCATCTTGCTTCCTGGAGTATGGATGTCACAGTGTCAGCTCAGCCACATCCCAGCTGTCTGAGATCATGTGGATGACAGTGGCTCCCTTTGGACAGCAGGGCACAGAGCTGGCAGCACCCAGATCGATGTCGACTCAAGAACTCACATACCCAGCCTGGGCAACCAGACATGGAATTTGTGTATGTGTGTATGTGTGTGTGTGAATGAATACAACCTTGTGTTTTAAATAGGTCTTCTCTCGGAAGGGCACAGCAGCCTACAGGGCGGAGGCTGTCAGTCACCGGGAAGGGTTTCCCATGGCTTGGCATTGAGCAGTTTCAGATAAAAGAGACAGCATCGCTGCCTTCATTCTTTAAAACTTCTCTGAGAGATCTGGAGCCATGTTTAAAAGGTATTTGTGGAGAGAATGGGAAGCTTTTGATATTAAGATTGAGATGGGGCCAGAAGATGGCGTGAGCCTGAGAGGTGTGCACTGTGCTGCCAGAGTGCTACTTGCATTTACAAGAGCAACAAAAAATGAATAAGTCTTTGATTAACTAATCTACAACTATAAAAAAGCAACTACAGACTC
>NW_007788357.1:1674-2332 GCF_000696425.1 Galeopterus variegatus
GCCAGGCCTGCCCTCCTCACCCGGCTCAGCTCCTCACTGAGCCTTCCCACTTCCTTGCCCTGGCACGGGCCCTCCCAGGGCCTGCGGGCCGGCCTCCCATCCCATTCCCCCTGCGGATTTCTGGTGGGGCTAGTGGTGGGGGGAGAACCGGCCAGCGTTGGGAGGTCAGGGAAGAGCAACCGGGCAGATTATCACTCCACCGCACCCTGGGCTCCTCCCCCGGTAAACTTCCTGTTACAGGGAGGCAGATACCATCTCTGCGGCCATCAGTTCGGAAAAACACTTAACTGATTTCTGATTAGGGAAAGTGTGATCGGAGTGCTCCCAAGCTTGCTTGAACCTGCTGAAGAGCTGACTGCAGGCACACGCTAGAGTCAGTCCGCGCCGGGGGGTATTCAAAGAGGAACTGTGTGCTGCGGGCTCCTCCCCCGAGGAGCTCACGCTCCGGAGTGGGGGATAAGACAAGCACACAGATAACTGCAATAACAGGAGGAAGGTGATGAGTCCCAAGAAAGCCCTATACAGTGCTGCAAAGCCACTCAGAGCGACTGGTCATCTACGACTAGTAGAAACCTGAAAGACCTCCTGGGCCGGGCGGTGCTGAGCAGGGGCTTGAAGGCCCGGCTGATAGACAAGGGTTGCAGAAGACATGCCTCAG
>NW_007788358.1:0-2332 GCF_000696425.1 Galeopterus variegatus
GCACAAGGCTTGACACACAGAAGGTGCTCAACAAATATTTGCTCATGAATGAAAGAAGGAAGAGTTTGGATATACAGCCAAGGGTATCATTCAAGTCCTAAGAATTTGAAACTTACCTCAGGTGAGGACTGATTATTGCCTCTTGTCCCACCACTGAGGAGACCCTACAGAGGGCTGCCATCAGAATTCCCATCCCCCAGCTGGTCCTAGGGCAATGGAGGGAAAGACTGGCTGGGGAAAATTCAGACTAAGATGTGAAAGACTAACGTGCTCTTTCACCTTCCCACAGTAGTTGTGATTACAGAAATGCTATTCATTAACCCAACTGAGTATCTCACTGGGGAGATTCAAGCAGTTGAGAAAAGGAAACAAGCCAAAGAGATTTGGGGGCAAAAGGAACCCTCTATTGATATTTCACGCAGTCCCAACAAACTTCTCTAATTCGGGAGCTGAAGACTTCAGCTCCTACCAATGGGTTGGCCTCAGTGACCCTCGTCCCCAAGGGAGCAAACAAACATAATAACAGGAGACGGTGGGTGAAGACCATCACCTTAACCCTGAAGAGTGGCTTTGACAATGGGCTTAAAAGCCCCATGCACATAGATGGGGCACACGTGCAGGAACAGGGGGAAGAAAGGGAAACCCAGTGAGATGAGGTGACCTGCCCGATAACATGCAGACAGACCAGCAAGCCCGATGGAAACCGATGGGGAAGTTCCAGGAGGCTCATTTCAGCTTAAGAGAAGGAAGGACTTTCTAACAATCAGTGCTGTCCAACAACGAAACCTCTCACCTTCCGAGGGGGAACTTCCCTCTCCAGGGGTGTGCGAGTGCAGGACTGGTGCCAGGGACACTGGAGAGGATTTTGGCTGAGCAGCTGGACCAGCTGAGTGTCTCTCAAACCATAGGTTGCAAGGCCTGCATGGGTCATGAAATCAATTTAGTGGACTTAAACCAGCATTTTCATAAAATAGAAAAAATAGAAGAGACATGAGAGAAGGGGAGGGAGAAATGGGTAGGAAAGGAAGAGGGAAGCAGATAGAAAAGGAGCTGAAAAGAGGAAACAGAAAATATCTGCATTTATCCCACATACTGAGGGCAAGTGCTATTTCTTGAAACTTTCAGTGTGTGTGTGTGTCCGTGTGTATGTGTGTGGCACTAGATGGCAATATAAAGTGTATTAGTAACTTTGGGTGATAGTCAAAAAGATCGAAAGCCTCAGGAAGTTAGTCTCTAAGATTTTTTTCAACCTGGCAGTTATGTGACATGAGGTCCTTAGACTATATGTATTAAATTATGAGAATAGGATTATAAAATTCATTTATTTCTTTTTTATTCATTTACTCCACATTTATTTAATACCTACTCTAAGCCATGCTGGGTGCTAGGGGCAAAGAGAGAGATCAGAATCAGTTCCTGCCCTCAAGTCAAGTGATGGAGACAGATATTTAAACAGATCATGATAATACAGCATAGAAAAGCTTCAGTAAGCATTTGGCTAAGGTTTGTGCATATTTCACCCAACCCCATAGGGGAACTGATTTTCTTAGCACCATCTTACAGATGAGAAAAATCAAGGCTCTAATGGCCACACAGAGGGTTAATCAAAGTGATCTAGCAGAACCATGATTTGAACCTAAGACCACCTGAGCAGCATAAGGCCTGTATTTTTAACCACTAGGCTCCACTGCTGTGTGAAGGGCAGGTGAGTGGTGGGGTGTGGAGGCTCAGAGGAAAAAGGCTTACTAGGGTTGAGGTGGGGGAGAGGTCAGGGAAGGCTTCATAGCAAAAGGATCCTTAAGCTGCGTCTTGAAGGAAGAGTAGGAGTCTGATGACTTGAAAAGGGGGCAAAGGCATTCCCTTCCTCAAGAGACAGCCCAGAAGCCATGCCGAGAACAGTAAAGCGTGTGGGATTTAGAGCAGGCAGAGCTGGTTTGAACTTTAGTTCCAGCTTGTACTAGCTGTATGACCCTGGACAAGTTGCCTAACCTCTCTGAGCCTCCATTTCTTCATGTATGAAGTGAGGGTTATTGTGAAATTAGAGATTATACACACACTGTAATGCACCTAGCATTAGCACAAGTACCTGGCAAATGTGAGAAGCTCCACACTAATTCTAAGCCGTTTAAGAGAGTTCTCTGAGTTTGAATCTCAGCTCCGCCACTTACCAGCTGAGTAATCTTGAGCAAATTGCTAACCTCTCTGTGCCTCAGTTTCCTCCCCTTTAATATGGGAATAATAATAGCACCTACCACATAAGGTTTTGAAAATAAAATTAATATATGTGAAGTACTTAGAAGAATTTCAGGCACAAATCAGGTAAATGATAGAC
>NW_007788359.1:0-2332 GCF_000696425.1 Galeopterus variegatus
AAAAAAAAAAAAAAAAAGAAGACATCAAAAAAGCTATGCCAATTCCATCCTGAAGCACATCAAAATCCAGGAGGACCCTAAGAAAACATCAAGGATGGGAACAGAAACCAGATGAAGCCTGGCTCTTTGCACAGAGTCCCCACATCTCAGGTCCCCCTCCTTCCTGCTTTTTAATTCACCACATTCCTTTCTTTAAACCCCCTCTCTAAAAACCTCCCAGTAGATCTGAGTCTTTGAGGTGGTTTTAGTCTGGCCATTCCCCTTCAGGTTTATCAGAGAGATGGGTTTGCCTAATGTCTCTCCTCAGGTCACTGGTGTTCCTGAATAAAAGCTGACTTCCTATTCCACCACCAACAAAAAAATACTTACATTGGTAGCTCTTTTGTCTGTTACTCACTGTCAGACCTAAAAGCTGTATGATAGATTGAACTGGTGTGATTTTACGTGAAAAGGCACTACTATATTCTATATTCTTCTTGAGAATCACCTGTCTCCAAAGCCTTTAAATGAAAAAACTTTCCTTTGGATATTCTAGTCATTATTTGTAAGGCATAAAGTATTGCACATATAGCTAATTTTGACTGGTCCCAAATGGTATATTTGACACTCACATAATAAAGTACACATAGAATTAAAAATTGTAGGGAGAAGGCTGGGGTTTTGCTGACAATATTCAAGCATCCAACTTTTCAAAGTATCAGATCATTTTAGTCAGTGTTCATGAGGACTGAGCACCTGTGTTCCTGCCTATGAAGACTTTCAATCTAAAGCAATTATTCTCAATTGGGGGTAGTTTTGGCCCTAGGAAATATTTGGAAATGTCTAGAAACATTTTTGGTTTAGTAGTACAACTGGTACTGCTGGCATGTGGTGGGCAGAGGCCAAGGATGCTGCTAAACATCTTAACAATGCACAGGACAGTGCTCACAACAAAGAACCATCTGGCTCAAAATGTCAGTCCTTCTGATCTTGAGAAAGCCTGGCCTAAAATTCAACAAGAGACATACAAAGCCAAAAAAAGATTATTTTGGAAGAAGCAAGACTGAAGGGGAAATTGTGATTGAAATGGAAAGACTGAAAATGGAAATTGTGATTTACTGAATGTCTGCTGCAAGTACAGTGCTGGGTTTTCCACATATATTTATTCAGTCTCTCAACAATCCTTAAAGGTAGATTTTAACTAAAAAAGGAAATTTGATCCCAAAGGGGTTCATTAATAGCTTGCCCAACATCACACAGCTATTAAGTGATACAGTTGGAAGTAGAGCCAGCAGGAACATCACTTTGGTACTCCATGGCAGGGCCTCCCTGTTGCTCCCTCCTTCCCTGAAAGCTCTTACCAAGTAACTTGCTGAAGACTATTTAGTGCCTTTGTGGTTGGCACTGCCAGATTTAGCAAAGATTGTATTAGACCTCATTCCTGCCTTATCACTCTTAGAGGTCTTATGAAGGAAATGTATGTAAAACAAGAAAAAATAAACACATGTGATTATATGAATTAACAGTCAGGGTCTGTCAGACACTTACAGTAGAGTGTATTGAAATGAATAAAGGCCAAATGGAATTTGCTTGATAAAGAGGCTTTCTGGTGGACCAAGCATTTCAGACAAGGACGTGCCTGGCAGTGTGGCTAGTCCTATACGTAGCTAAAAGCTTTGAGAGAGGAGTGAGTTGGAGGTTTTAAAGAATTCAAGGCACATAGTCCAGAGGAACCTGCTAGTGGAAAGTGATTTTTGTGCAGCAGTGAGATTCCTCATTCCGAAGCACCAGGGAGAGGTTCAGTCCCTCAGGTGTCCAAGGAAAAGAAGGGAGGAGGCTATGAGAAAACCAGAAAACATTAATGGTAGAATTAAAGATGAACTGAAGGAAGCAGTGCTTGAGGCAAGAAGGTGTTTGGGAAAAGTAGTCAGTGCCCAGAATTGCAGGCACACATCCCAAACATGGCACTCCATTCCCTGACCCTGCATAAGACATGGCTGCCTTCTAGCCGTCACATCCTCCATTCCTTCATACTCTGCTTGGGACTTGGTTTCCCCAGATCCTTTCCAAGAGGTACCTTGGTCCCTGGGCACTTTCTGCAGCAGTGCACTGTATTCCTCATCATTCATCTTTCGTCACATCCCCTTTTACTAAACAGTTGGGTCTTTATATAGCTGCAGTTCACTGTGTCTGTGTTTATGTGGCCATCGAGGTCTTTTGCATTCACTGTGTTCTCACCACAATGCTGTTTGCTCCAGACTGTTACAATTCAGTTATCTTGACTCCATCCTAGGCGAGTATTTATTGAAGTACTCAGAGGACCTCTTTACGAGGCATGGACTTTATTTTTTTT
>NW_007788360.1:0-497 GCF_000696425.1 Galeopterus variegatus
GAAGGGGAAACTGAAATGGAAGATGGTGGAGAGGAAACTGAGGCAGAGGGGGAAGTGGGAGTGGAGGGAGGCAGGCGATATGCAGGTGGTTCGTCTGCAGGATCAAAAGTAGGAGGGTCAAGAGGGGGTGGAGATTTACAGGCCAGGAGGACTTGGGAGGGAGAGCATGAAGAACAAAGATGGGGATTTTGTCTGAGGAGGCGAAAGGCCTTGACATAGGGGATCTCCTTCCACTTTTTGAGGTGCTGGCAATAGTTAAAAAGGTCGCAGAGGTCTGGGTCGAGGGATCCCTCAAAAGGCCAATGGTTTTGGTTGTCCAGGGGGTACTGGGGCCAATCTTGAGTGCAAAATCTGATCAAGAGCTTTGGCTTAATATCTGGTGTAAGGGAGAGTACAGTAAGGTTTCTGAGTAAGCATTTGAGGGGCGAGGTTTCCGGAAGGGATGAGGAGGCTCCCATTGTGAAGTGGACAGAGATAAGGAAACCAAGAGGAAGAGA
>NW_007788360.1:1357-2332 GCF_000696425.1 Galeopterus variegatus
AGGAAACTGAGGCAGAGGGGGAAGTGGGAGTGGAGGGAGGCGAGCAGTATCGAAAGTAGGAGGGTCAAGAAGGGGTGGAGACTTACAGACCAGGAGGACTTGGGAGGGAGAGCATGAAGAACAAAGATGGGGATTTTGTCTGAGGAGGCGAAAGGCCTTGACATAGGGGATCTCCTTCCACTTTTTGAGGTGCTGGCAATAGTTAAAAAGGTCGCAGAGGTCTGGGTCGAGGGATCCCTCAAAAGGCCAATGGTTTTGGTTGTCCAGGGGGTACTGGGGCCAATCTTGAGTGCAAAATCTGATCAAGAGCTTTGGCTTAATATCTGGTGTAAGGGAGAGTACAGTAAGGTTTCTGAGTAAGCATTTGAGGGGCGAGGTTTCCGGAAGGGATGAGGAGGCTCTCATTGTGAAGTGGACAGAGATAAGGAAATCAAGAGGAAGAGAAAAAGAGAAGACGAGGAAATGAATCCCCGGGCCGGAAGTGGGTCAGCAAAATCCAGGAGGCATCCCCCGAGGAGTTTGTGAGCTATGGAGGTTCTATAGGAACTGGATTAGGAGGGAGTGAGGGTCATCACCCACACTTCAAGCTCCCAGGAGGCACAGTGCCGGAGGCCACAAGGAACCTAGTACTAGAATTTTTGGAACCCGTTTTAGCGTCCAGAGAGAGAGAGAGAGAGAGAGAAGCAGAAAGGAGCTTCCACCCTGAACCCTCACGCTCAAAGGCTCTTGGAGAGAAGGGAGTGGATAGCCAGAGGGTCCGCCATGACCATATAGGTCTTAATGGGGTGTAACTTTACATCTCTTAAGGGCATCAGAGCCTTGTTGGTCAATAACTGCTCCACTGTAGCCCAGAAGAGGGTTGCAGCCCTATAAGGGAGACTTACCAAAGGGTGGAAGTGGTGGTGAGTGTGAAGAGCCAGTGCCTGAAAAGGTGGACGAGGACGAGCCGCCTTGGTTGAGATGGAGACGGGCCCA
>NW_007788361.1:0-2332 GCF_000696425.1 Galeopterus variegatus
TCTTTGTGGCTCTTCACTCGCTGTTGTAGTGAGAAAGCAGGAGGTAAACAAATACTGTGGTATGCTCCAGCACGATATCTACAGACTCAAGCAGAGGCCAGAATCAGCCCAAAGCTGTGGTTTTCTCCCTCCTGCTCTACAGCCGATCATGTATTTATTAGAGTTATTTAGAATTCCCTGTCTGATAGTCCCAACACGTGGGTCATGTCTGTATCTGGTCCCATTGATTACTTTATGATATGGGTTATTTTTTTCTTGCTTTTTCATGTGTTTGAGAAATTTTGGCTAAAAGCTTAACCTCATGTATACCAAGCCTTGACAGCTTTTTCTGTTCAGTGCCAGAGAGTAAATATTTTAGACTCTGTGGGTCTTACCAACTCTATTGCAACTACTCAGCTCCAGTGTAGTGCAAAAGCAGACACATAAGAATGTAGGGGCTTGGTTGTGTTTCAGTAACCAAGTAACCATAACCTTTATGTGCAGAAACAGATGGCGGGCTGGACTTGACACGCAGGCTGTAGAGACTGATGTGTAGTGTACATGCCCTGAAATGTGAGCACCTCCTCCTCTGGAGGCCTTTGTTTGGAGGCCTGAGTCAGTCTAGACAGGTTTAGTTTAGGGTTGTTGTTGCTATGGTTACCGTCAAGGCATCACCTGCTTCAAGTTTATTACCTTTTGTGCTGAGTGTGCTCATTTCCTAGTTTTTCACTGTTCCTGGCCCACCCTCAGCTCTAGGCTTGTTCCTAACAGCTGCAGACTTCTGTTACTTGTTACCTGATGCTTGGAGGCCTGCTGGTGGGGGTTCGGGGGTGGGCTCTCTTTTTTCTGTTTCAGCCTCACATTCAGGCAGGTTCTGTGTCTCTGGTTTTGGGTACAGGATTTCTTAGTGGTCCTGCCTCTTCCCTATTGGTAGGGGATCTGTCATGGTCTGGGCCCAGCTTTTGTTCTCTTCTCTTCTCCTTCCACAGGGGGTCTTCATCAGTGCCCTGGGGGTGGTAGGTTCTGCTGTCCTATCAGCAGGAGAAAACTTTGCTCCAGAGGAGGGGGGTCTGAGCAGGGCTCTGGCTGCTCCCTCTTCCCAGGCTTGATCAGGGGGACACATTCTCTGACCTACCCTGTCCCTCATCTCCCTTGTGAGCTGACAGCGAGGTTAGCGGGAGAGAACCTGGGAGAGGGTGCAGATGCTCCCATGTCTGCTCCTGTCACGGGCTGCTCCTTCTCACACTCACCTGCTCACTGAAACTCTCAGCTGAACTCTCCTTGTCCTCTGTTCCTTAGTCTTGTCTTCCTCTCGGGCCCTGCCTGGGGAAGCCAGGATCAAGGCCCGCATTTCCCTAGAGGGGTCTGTCTTTCCTTTCGGGCTGGTTGGCTGCCCTGTACCCTCAATTTTCTGATGGGTTCAAGAAGGTTATGATTTTGTAGATCATCTGGCTTTTCTTACTGTTAGGGTGGGAGTGATTCTCTTTCCAGTTCTTACTTCCCAAGCTGACGCTGGGTTATTTCTGATATGGAAAGTGTTTGGGAGGACAGGATAGTGGTGGAAAACTTGGAGTGATTCAGGGGAATCAGTATGAACTGGGTCCGAAGGTCCCGGTCTCCAGCTTGGTCACTGAACTGCCCTGATTTAAGAGTCCAGCAGACCAGGACTGGACGCTGAGGCCAGACTAGAAAAGGGAAATCCCTTGGGCTTTATGTGTCTAAGTCTGGCCCCCGGGCTGGGCCAGAATAAGGCAGACCTTTGCTGTAGCCAGGAGAGGTGGTGGCCCTCCAGCATGGCCTTCATGTTTTGGCAAATCATTGTCGAGTGTGTTATGTCTTCTGTGGACTAACCTTCGTCGCAAACCTTATTTCTCAGGATCCAGTTGTAGCTGAGCATTTCTACCCTGAGGACTCTTGTGTTTATAGTTCCAGCAAAAAAAGTATCATCTGCTAACCCCAGTGGTTTTTATTTCAGGAAGACAATTCACGAGTGTCTTTTAAGAAAAGATTTCCCTTAAGACACAATGCAAAGAAAAAAGGTATATCATGTAGATGTTGAAGAAATAGACATTTATATACTCTGTAATATTCAGCCATGGATGAGAGTACTTGTAAGATCCTATTGTAAACAGCTAGTATACTGCAGGATAAATTTGTCTCTTGAAATGTATTAAAATATACAGAGAACTCTCAAAAGAGAGAGGATCTTACTTCCTGTCCACAATCCCCTTTCTGTCTCCCATAAAAACCCCATAATAATATATATAAATTCCTTTCCTAAATTTTTTTTTATTATTTATATTTTGTCAATATACAATGTAGTTGATTATTATGTCCCATCACCGAAACCTCC
>NW_007788362.1:0-324 GCF_000696425.1 Galeopterus variegatus
AATGAGTGAGTGAGTGAGTGAATGAGTGAGTGAGTGAGTGAACGAGTGAGTGAGTGAGTGAATGAGTGAGTGAGCGAGTGAGTGAGTGAGTGTGTGAGTGAATGAGTGAGTGAATGAGTGAGTGAGTGAGTGAATGAGTGAGTGAGTGAGTGAACGAGTGAGTGAGTGAGTGAATGAGTGAGTGAACGAGTGAGTGAGTGAGTGTGTGAGTGAATGAGTGAGTGAATGAGTGAGTGAGTGAGTGAATGAGTGAGTGAGTGAGTGAACGAGTGAGTGAGTGAGTGAATGAGTGAGTGAACGAGTGAGTGAATGAGTGAGTGAACG
>NW_007788363.1:0-2332 GCF_000696425.1 Galeopterus variegatus
TCGGTGAAATGTCACATTCCCCCAAGTTCTATATGCATGACTGTGCTTCTTTGGCCCACCTATAACTAATAATATTCTTATTCCTGTGTCAGTATCAGAAACTGATTGATCAAATCATTGCTACTCAAAAAAGATAGGCTCTGACTATACCATGTCTAGAATTCTCATCCAAAAGATTCTCATAAAATTAAACATACAGTTAATAAAAAGAAATCTTATGGTCTAGGATCCTAATTATTTTAGATACTTCTTATATGAATTTTTATGTATTTTGAATATAACTTACTGATAGAATTCAATAGTTTTGCAGGATAGAACATACTATGTACTGTTTTTCCTGGAAGAAAGTCTTTCTCTACCTTCTACTACCAGATGGAAGAACCTATCCTTAAGTACCTGATCTGGAGTCAGAAATAAGGGAAATAGGGGCACTGGCTTCTAGATCTCCACACGGGCTCACGGATGGTGCCGTTTTTGCTCAGAAGACTTCTGAGTGCACGTAACACAGTGGCTAGAATGAAGGAGGGGGCAGACAGCCCAAGTTCAAATCATTTTTCCATCACTTTGTAGAGGTGTAAGCTTGAGCCGGTTATGTATGTTCTGTTCCTCTTCCCACTAACTATGAAAGTGGAGTAAGAGCACCTGCCTTGTTTGATTCTCACTAGGGTTTAGAGAGATGGTACGTTCCAAGTTATTTTAGAACAGTTCATGGCACAGTGTAAGGGCTGAATAAAGAATAGTTGTTAATAACTTTTATTCCTCTTTCATGAACACTGTGATAGGCAATCTGAGGTTTAAATGCTCTCGAGCGTTCAAAGTTGCCATTCTCCTCTGGCCTCAAAAATGACTTCTCTTTCCACTCCCCAGTAAGTGAGATGAAGAAACTCAGACACCCTCTGAGGCTCCTCACTTGCATCTGCTGGTGGCTTCTTTCACAAGCAGGCACACAGACCCAGGCAAACTTGCACAGCAGACTGAGGCTATTTTCTTTCCTCTCTGCAGGGCTACACTTTACTTTGGTCATGTCTGTTCTGTTTTAAAAGATGTTTAGTATGTGGGCACTTGAACGGATCTCTTGAAGTGAAAGCACCATATAAATCTAAGAAAAGAAATACATACTGCAGCTCTAACCACCTTCAACAACCCTCCTCACGAGTGAAAGAACCCAAATCTGGCAGTCATTTGCCCCTGTGATTGTTTTCCAGCAATGGCTTCCTTCCTTCCGTCTAATAGTAAACTCCATTTAGATCAGTTGGTGTAAGTGTACATTGAAAATATAGTAATGCTTCTTTTAATGAAAATGCTGCCTTCTAATGAGCTGTGCCTTTTTTAGAAGTTGTATTACAGAAGTGGAAATAATTCAGAAAGCAGAGAGATGCAATCAATCATTTCGGTTAAGGGATGGAGGTAGGCGCCAGGACTCACCAGGTACCTACCAGAGTACCCACTGACTGAGGTACCTACCTACTGAAGGCCCAATGTGCCACACAGTATAGGTAAGCCTGCAGATGGGTGCTCATGGGTGTAATTTGTAAGAAAACAAAATTTCTTGCTTACTGTCTCAGAGGCTGGGAAGTACAAAGCCCAGGGAACATGTCTGCTGACAGCCTTGTCCTGGTGGTGAGTCCAGTGACTCAGGGTATCACATGGGGAATATGGAGGAGCAGAGAGAAACTAACCTCCTCATTCACTCTCTTTTTAAAGCTACTAGAACCACTTCCATTGTTCTGAGAATGGATCAATCCATTCATGAGGGCACAGTCCTCACAATCAAATTGCCTCTTCAAGGCCCCACCTTTCAGTTGCCATAATAGGATTTCCCAGCCTCTCACCACTGTCACAGTGGGGACCAACACATTAAACTTTGGGGGGACACAGTTCAATCTATAATAATAGGCAAGTGCCAATCAGATTTCAACAGCTGGTAGACTATAAAGTTGACTCTTATTTGATAAACTCCCAGTATTTCTTTCTTCTTGAAAGTGAACATTGACCACCAGGACTATGCAATCTGGATGGTGAGGTTCTATTGAAGCCCTTTGGAACCATGCTTATAGAAAATGTCTAACATTTACATGGTAATGTGATAGCCTGTGTGGATAATGTGAGAGCCTGTGTGGTTGGATATGGAGAAGAGATAGGATTTGAATTAAAGAACAAGTACATTGTCAGTGAAATTCAATTTAAAAAAAATTTAAGAATCTAGCTAAGGATTTGCAGATTTTAAGGTGAATATCATTAAATACGTGATTAATGAAAATGTTGCTTATTATTCTTCTTGGACAGTGAATTAAGTATATAAGTATACACCAATATTTATACCATATTTTGA
>NW_007788364.1:0-2332 GCF_000696425.1 Galeopterus variegatus
TGGTCTAATCCACCTCCACATCCCCAACACAGGCAATCCTCGTATATAGGAGCACTTTGCTCTTAGAATGCACTTTTAAGTGGCCTCCTTCAACAAAAGGTCAAAACATATTATTGTCAATTTGGATCTACATAGCACCTATTTCATGAGAGCTCCAAAGAGTTAGAAGACATGGCTTACATAGAGTGGAAAAAGTGCATTTGTGAATAGAGAAGAGATCCCTGTATGTAGGGAAAATTTAACAATTTAGCCTATTGGCCTTGGCTGTTGGTAATTCAGAAGTCATTGATTTTACTAAATTTCAAGCAGTATTTAAATACTAAGTTAAGCACTTTATTTTACAGAATATTGGTATCTTCTATATTTCTCAGCTTGGAATATAGAATGACTAAAAACAAGTGGTGAAAATGACATTAGTAACTTCTCTTTAAAACTCTCAGTTTCTGTGGTGTATGCTCCTGTGATAGTTGCATTTCTTTTCCTGTACGTTTCTCCTTTTGATAAAGGATCAGACTCTAATTTACAGATATCACAGCTGACAGTCTCCAACTGTAGTCTAGTAATTTTAAAATTGCTAACTTGTGCCAATATTTTGTTTCTCACATTACCAGTGTATACATTTTAAGGAGGCAATGTTTGTACACGTTAAAAAAAATTGTAAAAATACTGTAATGTGTAAGTTCAGGGCTCTGCAATTATAGGGTACAGTTAGCTTTGTATAGTTCAATTTAATGCTTCATATGTTGCCATTTTGGTAATCTGATGTTTTGAGCAGCTTCATTCATATGTGACAGAGGAGAAAATGTCATATATGCTTACATAATAATTTTGTATGAGGATGAAATTTACTAGAATCATCCCTTTGTTGTTTTTCATTAAAAAATATCAACCACTCCCTGCCTTCCTCCCAGATTCCGCATACATTTCTTTATATATCTTATCATTCAAATATAGTTCTTCATGTAGGAACTAGCAGTACTGCTAACAAAAGACTTGAGGTGAAGAGAATGAGCAGGAGAATGGTGAGTAGAAGATGGTCAAGATTTTTTATTTAAGTTAATTCAAAAAAATTTAGAAAGCTTTAGTTATGTTTCAGTTTCTCCCCTAGGGGCTGGATGTAAAAGATGGCCTTTGACCTCTAGATGCTCACAGTGTGGTGAGGAAGACAAGAAAACACACACCTGAGATTACAAAAGTATGAAAATGATGCTGTGGATGCCATGGCAACAGAGAGATGCCATAGCTTTGCTCCATCAGGAGATAGTAAGAAAGGCTTCTCAGAGAAGAGGATATTTGAGTTGAGACTTAGTGCACTGTAGAATACTCCCAAATAATAATGATGGTGGAAAGGGCTTGAAATTCTTGAAATTTCTTTTGAGGGATCTCTCTCTTTTACCTAGATCAAAGTCTTTGACTTGGACAGAATTTGGGAGTATGGCAGGGCCCAGTTGGAGAAGGATGGTAGCGTAGAGGAGCAAAAGTAGGACGAGAATCGAAGGCCTGTTGTGAGGTCAGGACCCCGAGAACCACTGCTACGTAGAAACAGATTTTTTCAAAAAAAATCTATGGGTAAGGAGAAAGCTGAAAACTGTGGGTGGAAGAGTCATTTCAGAGATTTGAGATAAAACCTAGTTTTTTTTTTCAGGAAAATGTAATGATTTTGGACCATTAAAATACAGACTGAAGGTTGAGGGGTAGTAGGAGATGAAATTGAAAAGCTGGCAAGGCTAAAATCATAATGGCCCATATACGCTATGCTGAATAACTAGGCCCATATCTGGTGGTTAATGGAAAGTTTATAGGGCTGTTTTCTTTTTGGAACACCACTCTGGCTTTACTGAGGAAGGTGGTTTGAAGGAGTGTAAGACTGGAAGCACGTGGATATATCAGGGATCTACTTTGGCAGCTCTAGTGAGAAGTAATGAGACTGGAATTCTGGTGGGAGGGTTGCAAAGGAGGTGTGTGAATTAAAGAAATGTTACGATGTAGGAAAAAAAACAGCTTAAAGAATAATAGGTTGAAAATTTGTGTACGTGTTAAACATGTTTGTTGCTAAGAATATTATCTCTTTTTGTTGTACAGTGCAATAAGTGTGGAAAACATCAAGCTTATTAAGAATTTTTATTTCTAATAGCATGCATAATTATAGTCTAAAAGACCAAGGGCAAATCGTATTAATTCTATAACAAATCCTCAAATCAGAGGACACAAACATCTTTTCAGTATTTAGCTTTTTAAATTTTAGCTTTTAGTGTAGAGAGTTTAATGCTGGATTTCTGCTATCCAATCCTTACCTTTATTTTGATAGACTCTATTTAATAAAGTCTTGGAT
>NW_007788365.1:0-2331 GCF_000696425.1 Galeopterus variegatus
TCCACAACACTCAGGAGCGTCAACAAACACTAGAGAGGGCAAACGTGGGGCCAGGGAAGACGCACACTCTGCCTGCCTGCAAAAGAGAAGTCTCATGGGGTCTCCTCCTCCAAGGATGGGTGTATAGGAAATAAAAATATTTGGACACTGTTTTTTTTTTTTTTTTCCTCTTTGTCTTTTTTCGTGTCCGGCAACGGATCGCAACCCTCAGTGTTGCTCCCACACCTCGCTCAGCCAGTGAGCGGGAACCGGTCTGTATGTGGGATCCGAACCCTCGGTGGGAGCGCCACCGTGCTCCCAAGCGGCGCACTGTAGCAGTGCGCCACCGGGCCAGCCCTTGGACACTGTTTTAAATTTTAAAAAATTCAAACAAAACTTCAAGATTGAAGAATGCAAACCTCATCCTGAAGTCCTACAGAGAGAGAAGACCTCTAAAGATAGGAACTTCTAAAAAAAGAAACTTTCAGAAAACCATTAACTCCCTTCAGTAATATGTGAGAAGCTACAGTCACTAACTGAGTAGGAGGAAAGTAATAAGGGAGGGAAAGACTGCCATAAAAAGACAAGGAGATGAGATAAAGAGAAGATACACGAGGTGAAGATGAATCCCAAAAGACATTAGAAATTCAGTAGAATGATTTAAGCACCCTTTGAAAGGAATAAGGAGCAACATGATCCCACAGAAAACTGAATGAGACTATAGATAAGAAATTTGAGAAATTTCTCCATAATGTAAAGGAAAAGTCAAAGAGATATAATAGGGAGGAAGACCAAAAAAATGATCCCACAGAAAACTGAATGAGACTATAGATAAGAAATTTCTCCATAATGTAAAGGAAAAGTCAAAGAGATATAATAGGGAGGAAGACCAAAAATATAGACAACTAAGGAAGTAAGATCCCACCTCAGAAATGCACAAGATCCTTAGGAGAAACCAAGACACCAAGAACACAAGCTATGATAAAGGACTTACTGGAGAAAACTTTCCCTAAATCAGAAACACCTGAGCATGCAGACTAAAAAGTGCCACATTCCAAAAAAAATCGGTAAAATACATGTATATTTAGATCTATTCCTGACTAAACTTTTGAATTATCAGGCGGAAAATAGTCTTCAGAAATTCAGGAAGATTAAAAAAAAAAGTCAGTTTTTACTTCTGTAAAGGAATAAAAGTTTAGAAGCAATATCGATTGAACTTTTAGTGTGAAAAGAGTATAGACCAGTTAGGTCAAACCTCATAAATAAAGGCGACAGAAATAAATGTTCATTGTGCTAGGGCTTAGAAAACGTTTCTCATGTTATTACCTATCTTGAAAAAAATCACTTAAAAGATATTCTATCCACAGAGAGATTAATGAAAGTTAACTGTTTAAGAACGGGTAGATCATAATCTTGCCTTGTTCAGCTTGGGTCCCAAATTCAGAAACATAGCATCTAAAAAATCCTATGAGTGCAGACAAGAATCACAAGGAAAGACTAAGAATTGTCACAGAGGTGACTAAAAAGACATGGCTACCAGATATAAGTGTGAAATCCTGGATTGAGTCCCAGAGCAGAAAAAGAACATTGCTGGGAAAACTAGTGAAACTCAAAATCTGTAGGTTGGTTAATGGTAATGTATCAATGTTCATTTCCTGGTTTTGATAATAGAACTATGGTTACAGATGTTAACATTAGGAAAAACTGGGTGAAGGGTATTTTGAAACCTTCCATACTATTTTTGCAACTTTTCTGTAAGTCTAAAATTATTGCAAAATACAAAGTTAAAAGAAGGGGAAAAAATCTATTAGGTAAAATGGAAAGCAAACATTTTTACCTCATCCCTGAAGCCTCAGTCTACCCCTTCACCTTGGGTGGTTAGGATGAGACTCTAGGGTGGGATGAGGAGTGGGGAGGTGGTTGTTAGGCACAGAATTATTGCATAGGTTACTTGACAATTGTTTAAATTGTGCTTTCACATTTTAATGAGGCCATTTTTATACAATGTATATAATTCTAGTCAAAATGGACCAAGTAACCAAATCAATGATATCAACTTGGCCTCATCGAAATGTTCCATTTTAGACAACTGTGTTTTTAAAAATATCTAAGGTACACTCTAGAAATATTCACAATGCTTTCAGAAGGAGAGAACAGACCTATAGTTACTAATGGTGGGAAAGGGGGTGGGGGGAGAAGGGATAGGGAGCAATTGGGTAAGGGACACAAAAAATAATTATGATCTGTAATGATGACCATGCCATAATGTTGATCATCGTATACTGTACACAAATACTGAGAGTCAACTCTGTACCCCATAAATATGTACAAATAAAAATAATTTTTTTTTTC
>NW_007788366.1:0-2331 GCF_000696425.1 Galeopterus variegatus
AATCAGACAAAGCTAATCGATCAAGGATAACTAATTAGACCAAGCTAATGGATCTAGGACAACTAATCAGACCAAGTTAATCGATCTAGGTAAACTTATCAGACCAAGCTCATCGATCTAAGTAAACTCAACAGAGCAAGCTCATAGGAAAACTAATCAAACCAAGCTAATCGATCTAGGAAAACGAATCAGACCAAGCTAATCGATCAAGAATAACTAATCAGACCCAAATAATCGTTCTAGGAAAACTAATCAAACCAAGCTAATCGATCTAGGAAAACGAATCAGACCAAGCTAATCGATCAAGAATAACTAATCAGACCCAAATAATCGTTCTAGGAAAACTAATCAAACCAAGCTAATCGATCTAGGAAAACGAATCAGACCAAGCTAATCGATCAAGAATAACTAATCAGACCCAAATAATCGTTCTAGGAAAACTAATCAAACCAAGCTAATCGATCTAGGAAAACGAATCAGACCAAGCTAATCGATCAAGAATAACTAATCAGACCCAAATAATCGTTCTAGGAAAACTAATCAAACCAAGCTAATCGATCTAGGAAAACGAATCAGACCAAGCTAATCGATCAAGAATAACTAATCAGACCCAAATAATCGTTCTAGGAAAACTAATCAAACCAAGCTAATCGATCTAGGAAAACGAATCAGACCAAGCTAATCGATCAAGAATAACTAATCAGACCCAAATAATCGTTCTAGGAAAACTAATCAAACCAAGCTAATCGATCTAGGAAAACGAATCAGACCAAGCTAATCGATCAAGAATAACTAATCAGACCCAAATAATCGTTCTAGGAAAACTAATCAAACCAAGCTAATCGATCTAGGAAAACGAATCAGACCAAGCTAATCGATCAAGAATAACTAATCAGACCCAAATAATCGTTCTAGGAAAACTAATCAAACCAAGCTAATCGATCTAGGAAAACGAATCAGACCAAGCTAATCGATCAAGAATAACTAATCAGACCCAAATAATCGTTCTAGGAAAACTAATCAAACCAAGCTAATCGATCTAGGAAAACGAATCAGACCAAGCTAATCGATCAAGAATAACTAATCAGACCCAAATAATCGTTCTAGGAAAACTAATCAAACCAAGCTAATCGATCTAGGAAAACGAATCAGACCAAGCTAATCGATCAAGAATAACTAATCAGACCCAAATAATCGTTCTAGGAAAACTAATCAAACCAAGCTAATCGATCTAGGAAAACGAATCAGACCAAGCTAATCGATCAAGAATAACTAATCAGACCCAAATAATCGTTCTAGGAAAACTAATCAAACCAAGCTAATCGATCTAGGAAAACGAATCAGACCAAGCTAATCGATCAAGAATAACTAATCAGACCCAAATAATCGTTCTAGGAAAACTAATCAAACCAAGCTAATCGATCTAGGAAAACGAATCAGACCAAGCTAATCGATCAAGAATAACTAATCAGACCCAAATAATCGTTCTAGGAAAACTAATCAAACCAAGCTAATCGATCTAGGAAAACGAATCAGACCAAGCTAATCGATCAAGAATAACTAATCAGACCCAAATAATCGTTCTAGGAAAACTAATCAAACCAAGCTAATCGATCTAGGAAAACGAATCAGACCAAGCTAATCGATCAAGAATAACTAATCAGACCCAAATAATCGTTCTAGGAAAACTAATCAAACCAAGCTAATCGATCTAGGAAAACGAATCAGACCAAGCTAATCGATCAAGAATAACTAATCAGACCCAAATAATCGTTCTAGGAAAACTAATCAGACCAAGCCAATATATCTAGGAAAAATAATCAGACCAAGCTAATTCATCTAGGAATACTAATCAAACCCAACTAATCGATCTAGTAAAACTAATCAGACCAGGCTTATCGAGCTAGGAATAGTAATAAGACCCAGCTAATCGATCTAGGAAAACTAATCAGACCCAACTATTTGATCTAGTAAAACTAACCAGACCAGGCTAATCGAGCTAGGAATACTAATAAGACCAAGCTAATCGATCAAGGATAACTAATCAGACCCAAATAATCGTTCTAGGAAAACTAATCAGACCAAGCTAATCGATCAAGGATAACTAATCAGACCCAAATAATCGTTCTAGGAAAACTAATCAAACCAAGCTAATCGATCTAGGAAAACGAATCAGACCAAGCTAATCGATCAAGAATAACTAATCAGACCCAAATAATCGTTCTAGGAAAACTAATCAGACCAAGCTAATAGATCTAGTAAAACTAATGAGATCAAGCTAGTAGATCTACGAAAACTAATTAGACCAAGCCAATCAATCTAGGAAAACTA
>NW_007788367.1:0-2330 GCF_000696425.1 Galeopterus variegatus
CACTGGCAGTCTTAATATTTCACCTTTGAAATAAATGTTCCTTCTTATATTTCTGCTTTGCATATTTTCCTTTATTTCCAGCTACACCAACAATGCACGTGTGTGTGTATGTGTGTTCTTTTATTACCATTTGGGGTATCTTGAAAGCTGTTTGAAGGAGGGACTTGCTGTTTTTTGTTTCTGTTTTTGTTCTTTTTTTTTTTTTTACGCTTTCGAAAAACAATTGCTATTTATTCTTTTTGAATGTTATTGTTTTTATCTATTGTCTTTCCTTTCAAGCTCTAACCACAAATTTCAGAACTTTTCACCATCTTGTATTTGGCTCTCATGATATTTTCTCTATTTTTCATCTATTGTATTCATGAGACTTCACTCTGGGTATTCCTTGCTGAACTATCTTCAAATTCACTAAATCTTAGTTCTGTGGAATCTAAATTGCTATTGAAACTTTTATTACTTTCTTGATTTCAGTTACTATGTATTTTTCTTCTAGAATTTGTATTTATTCTATAGATTCCAGTTCCCAGGTAAAATTCTCCATCTTTTTCTCTATTTTTAAAACATATTAGTCATACTGTTATTGAAATTTTGTGTCTGATAATTACAATAACTGAATCTCTTATGGGTGTTTTAATATTTCTTTTATTTTTCTTTTTTTTTTTTGATCATTTTGTAATATTTCCTGCCATGACTGATGATCTTTTTTTAAGCTAGACTCTTTAACTGAAAAATAAAAAAAATTGTAATGGCAGTGAGCAATATCATCCACCTCCAAAGACAATTTAATGCAATTTATCAAGGTGCTGGAGCATGCCTAGATACTATGGAGTTCAGGTTTTGTGAGTCCTGCTCTAGTTCTCCTCTGCCTTTATGAAATAGTCCATTTCTGTTGCTTATAACAAAATACCTGAAACTGGGTGATATATAAGGAAAAATAAAATTTATTGCTTAGAGCTTCTGAGGCTGGGAAGTCCAAAGTCCATCTGGTGGTGGCGACAGTGACCCAGGGGTCTCACATTGCACGATGGCAGAAGCAGAGAGAGCAGAGAGAGAGAGAGAAAGAGACCAATCTCCTCATTCACTCTCCATTTAAAGCTCCCAGAAACAAACCCCTGACCACCGTTATTAATACATTCACTATGGCGTAGTCCTATAATCTAATCACCTCTTCAAGGCTCCCCCTTTCAACTACCATAATAGGATTCCCCATCCTCTTAACAGTCACAGTGGGGGCCAAGTTTCTCAACTGATTTCGTTCTCTCCATTCAATGAGATTGTCACAACTCAGGACTACTACTTTCTCTTCAGCCTGCAGCATCATCACTGAGAATCAGCAAATGAATGAGGGGGAAAACAAAAGGCAAATGTGGGATTCACCTCAATGCAATTTCCTTTTACCTTAGGTCTAGTCCCCACAAATCTTGGTGGTCTTGATTGTACTCTAAGGGACTCAAATGGCTGCTTTGTTTTGTTTTATTTTTGTTTTCTCTCCAGATTTTCCATTTGCTTTCTTCAAGAGGATTTCTTTGGTACATGCTATTCCCTCATAGACAGAAGCAACACTCCTAACTCTGGTTTTAAAGATATAAACATTAACTGTAACAGCATTTGCTTCCAATTTAATATCTCACTAGTGTTGATATATTTGATAATTTTGTGTCTTTTGTTAAAATACCAAAATTCAAAGATAATGTAAAAAAAATGTTAAAACCACCTACATTTTTGTTATGGTTCATACCAGCAACATACCAGAGCAATTTTTCATATCTGATGACCTCTGAAGAGAGAGCCTGAGCTATTATTGCCCAATGAAGAGAAGATAAAAAGAAAAGCCACAAGCAGAAACATAACAATTGTTGGAGCAATTCCTATGTTGGTTGTGATATAAAGGTCAGCTTTCCTACACCCCTTTGTAAGGATGAGATTCATTCTAGAGCCCATTTTTAAATCATGGCACTTAACAAGCACTATTTTTAATAATTTAAATGAAAGATGAATAAAAAGATGTGACTAGAAAGTCTAGAAACAACTGTGGATGTTCTTTTATAGTGCCTGCAGACTCACCGCCTTATAAGTCAATATAGTATTCTTTCCTGCAAGAGGAATAGAAGATTTTTTTCCATGTTTAATTTCTTAATGATGGAATTTCTTTTACCTTCATTATCCCAAGAAAGCTTTCAGAATCTGGTGTGTACCCCCCTCAGAACTGGTGACCCTAGACAGAACTAAGCAAATTTCTCTAAGCCTGTGTGAAATAGAAACAGTTTGGGTCCCCCCAACCTCTGCCTCTATCCTCACACATCCTTCTCACACTCTGATAAGGACGCTTA
>NW_007788368.1:0-2330 GCF_000696425.1 Galeopterus variegatus
TGGAAATCATCATGTTGAAGGGATACCTGCACTCCCATGTTTATTGCAGCTCTATTCACAACAGCCAAGATATGAAAGCAACCTAAATACCCATCAACAGATGATTGTATAAAGAAAATGTGGTATATCTACACAATGGAATACTACTATGCCATAAAAAAGAGTGAAATTCTGCCATTCACAGCAACATGGATAAGCTTGGAGAAAATTATGGTAAGTGAAATAAGCCAGACATAGAAAGAAAATTACTGCATCTTATCACTCACATGTGGGAGCTAAAAAATATAAATAAATAAGTAAATAAACAGTTGAACCTTTAGAAAGAGAGAGTAGAACTGTGGTTACTAGAGTGCTAGAGGCAGGAAAATGGAGGGAGGAGGGAGGAAAGTGAGAGGCTGGTTAATGGAGGCAAAATTACGGCTAGATTAGGAAAAGCAAGTTTAGTGGTGTATAGTAGAGCAAGTCATCTATAATTAATAATAATTTACTGCATGCTATTAAATGTCTACAAGAGAGATCAAATATTCATAACACAAGGAAATGATTAAGTTTTGCAATGATGAATATGCTAATTATGCAAGTCATCTATAATTAATAATAATTTACTGCATGCTATTCAATGTCTACAAGAGAGGAGATCAAATATTCATAACACAAGGAAATGATTAAGTTTTGCAATGATGAATATGCTAATTACCCTAATTTGATCATCACACATTGTATACATGTATTGAAATATTACTCTGTACCCCATTAATATGTATAATCAATGCATTTTAATAAAAAAATGTGTATACATAGCCAATCAGTACAGTTACTCAGGGTACTTATATAGTAAATGCAAAACCTCAAACTTACTATTTGGCAAGAAAAAATGATATATACATGCAGTAAAATAGATCATTTGGGAAGAAGAAATACTTCTTCCAGAGTTCTTTTTAAATATTTTAATTACTAAAGTTTGTAAGCTTTACATTGTTACATACTCATTTCCCTCCTCAAAACAACAGCAGCAACAATAGCAAAAATAAAAATAGGTAACTGCCCACTCTGAGGGACCACAAAAATAGTTGCCTGCTTATAAGTCAGCCCCATCTTCCGGCAACCTAGGAAACTTTGACTATAGGCTCTCACTGTCCTATTGTATTTTTGAAACTATAGACATAAATGATACTATCCCTACATATGTTTAGGACAAAAGAAACTGGGCTGAAGGAAAGATGTGGTCAAGGAGTGAAAAGTCTGCTATGCTTTAGCTGCACAATAGAGACACTCAAAGGAGTTTGTGAAGTACTTTGGATTCCTCGGACAAAACACTTTTCTCAGTATGGTTTTCACAGAGACCAGTAACAAGTCTTTATGCAACTTCCCTTCTCTGTCTCAGCAAACCGAAAGCAACAAACTCAAAAGCTATCTTTGGGAACAAGATAGGGGAAGTCAAACCACTTCAAAAGAACAAAAAGATGTTGTTTTACCATCTCTGCAACTATTTTAATTTTGGAGCAAATGACAGTTTACAAAGCTATTAAGAAAAACATTTTAGCAAAGACTCATGCTGATCAATGACATCCAGCTAAAAGATAAAATTGGAATATATTTCTCAGATTACTTTTTATGTTCAAAATTACGTGGGGAAATGCATTTTTGACTGCCTTTTGGCAATAAAAGAGCTGCAGCTTTTGGAAGTGCCATTTAGAAATGTCTTTAGCTTGACCTTTCAGTGCTAAATGAAACTTGTTCTAGGTAATCCAAAATAGATATTTTTTCCAATCTAATTTAGATACTGAACCACAATATGATCTGAATATCATGATTGTTCATATGTAATTATCAAAATGAGAATTACTCAGATATGATCATACAACTAAATTTCATTGGGTTAAATACTTCAGTAATTTGCAAAAATACTTATATTTGGATCTGTGTCAAGGTGCCTGCAAATTTAAGCATGAAGATAAGGTGAATTATAAACATACTTCAAGTACTATTGCTCAGTGCTCATTTTGTCATATCATTGATATGACATAATATCAGAGTCCAAAACCCTTCTCATATACCACAATTTAACTTTAACAGGAAGAATAGCTAAAGCGAATGACAGAACTGGGAGATATACTCTCACTTGATTCAATAAATTAGGTTGCTGAAATATCATACACACTTCCTTTGTGAGTTGGGTAATATTTATTTTTATTGAATTAAATGGTATATTTTGTCATATATTTTCACAGATGTTTTATTTTTATATTCTATGTATATATATATATATATAAGTTGACATAAAAATGTACTAAGATATTCATATTTTAGAAGGTGCCCATCTAATCAAT
>NW_007788369.1:0-2330 GCF_000696425.1 Galeopterus variegatus
GGTGTACTGATTTTATATCAGCCGTTCTCAAAACCATACTTCTCTTCTGTTTTTGTCTAAGTATTTACAATATGAGTGTGGGCCTACCCATAGCTGTTGATCCACAGATAACCCTATGACTATAAAGTCACATAATCATAGCACTACAAAGTGACTGCCAGGTTCTGAGATGCATCATCACATCTCTCCAGAAGTTACTGTCAAATGTGTGATAAACTCCAGACTAGGGTTTTTCAACTGCTGATCACAATAAATGGATCATGAAATTAATTAATGGGTATCAAACAATAATACTTTTAAGTGGAATTGAACAGAAAATAGATTGTGTGACAGGTAGTTTTATATATACACACATATATATAGCTAACTATATAAAAGTATTTCTTATCGTGGGTTATAGTCAAAAGATTTGAAAGCCACTGTTCCAGGCTTTTAAAAATATTTTTTCTGTAGATGATTCCTAATATATATGGAATAGTAGCCCAAACCCGATGGACCTACTTTCTGTATTAATCAATACAAATCAAAGAAAAGGAAAGAAATATCTATTGAAGGTATACCCCGGTTGATCAAGGATCTGATGCCTCCATCAATGACTCTCTCCAGTAATGTTCATGCACTTTATCAGCCCATGCCTAGAAAAGCACCTGGTGACCCTGATTCCTATGTCTAACTGGTAATATTTCACTACTAGTGTTCACTAATCTCTTCTTCCTTCCATCTTTTCCATCAGCAAATACTCTGCCTCCTACCTTGTCTATTTAGCTTTTAGTAATTCATCACCAAAGAGTCAGAACTCCTGGTACAGAGTCCTCAGATTTAAAGTAATTTTGTTGTAAGAGTATAATTTAAGTTATATGTACATAAAGTTAAGATTATTAAGATGATACACATCTCTAAAGAATGAGTATATGAAGAAAAGGTGACGTCATGACCTTAACACAATCTTGGAGGGATAAGAAATAATCCAAAAAATTTCTGCTGGAAATATTAACAAAAGTTTCATCTGGGGAATAGGACTGGGGGACAGGCTAGATACAGGTTTAACTCATCCAGTCTCAACTGTTTAAATTTTTTTTAGCATGAGCATGTATTATCATTATACTAATGATAGTTAGCTAAAAGACAGTAATAAAAGTAGACAGATAATAAAGCTAACATTTATTGAGCACATAGTGTCAGGCACTATGCCAGAAGCTTTACTTATTGTAATTCATTTAAGCCTCACAACTTTATGAGGTAGGCTCTATTAAGGGCCTATTTTACTGATGATATTCTGACCTTCTGATCAGCAGGAAATAATTAGTGTGCATTCACACTGAGTTGATATAATTCTAGTAAAAAGCAAAGTAAAAAAAAAAAAGTACTGCAAAAAAAAGGCATTGTAGATATCATTACTACCTTGGGAAAGATCTCAGATAAGAATCAATGATGTACCTCCATGGCTGTAGGAAAGGCAGAGTACCAATGAGGGGCATCTTACTGATGGAATTAAGATAACCTTTCTGTCCTCATGTTACCTCCACACACTGTCCTAGAAACTGAAATGCTACTAAGCAGTGATTCATTTAAATTCATAAGCTCCTCTGTTAAAATACAACTACCCTTGAAATCATTGGAGTAGGTAAAATTGTCCTTTATCCCTCAGAATGACTTACTTTAATCAGTTTCCTTTCCTTTCCCTTTCCTTCTCCGTATTCCCCTTTTCGCTTCCCTTCCCTCTCTTTCTAACATCTCACCAAGATAAATGCAGAACACAAGGTCTGAGTAAAGTTCTAGACAGCCAGAAAACAGTCTGAGAGCATGGCAGAGGAAGGAAAAGAAAAATCAGCTCTATCTGTTCTGCTGTCTCATTCCACAATCTCTGCACAGAGCCCATGGCTAGCTGCTTCCATCACCAGCCACATTCCTATAAATGATAATAAACTAAATTCCTATGCATTTCCTAATGCTTACCAGGTGCTAAGGGAGTTGTCATGGTGGGACATGAACAGAGGCAGAACAAAATCTGAGTGCACCTCCAGTAATAAACTAAATTCCTATGCATTTCCTAATGCTTACCCGGTTCTAAGGGAGTTGTCATGGTGGGACATGAACAGAGGCAGAACAAAATCTGAGTGCACCTCCAGCAATAAGTCATGGGCTGGGAGGTGGAGAGAATTAAGGAGGATTTGCAATAGTCTAGGAACTACCATAAAGAAGCACCTACTTTGAAAGAAGTCTGCCAAAATGCAGCTTCCTGGTGTCTCTTGGGACATATATTCCCATTGTACAATGCTGAACCCTTTCTAAAAGACAGCAAGTTCCACTGTTCTCTCCCTATTTGGTTT
>NW_007788370.1:0-2330 GCF_000696425.1 Galeopterus variegatus
GGCGGGAGCGCTGCCACGCTCCCAAGCGGCGCACTGTAGCAGTGCGCCACCGGGCCGGCCCTACCATCCATATTTCTACAGACATTTTGTTCATGATTATTTTGGTATTCTCTAAGAAGAGGGAAGCTTTCTCTGCAGCCGTCCTTTCTTCTTAGTGAACTCTCACCAGAATCACCTGTAAAATTCCATTCATGGCAACCTAGGCATTTTTAGCACAGACCTAAAAACACTTCAGCCTCTACCCATTACCAGTTCTAAAGCCACTTCCACATTTTTAGGTATTTGTTACAGGAGCACCTTCACTTCTTAGTACCAATTTCTTAGTCAGTTCGGGCTCCTATGACAAAATACCGTAGACTGGGTGACATATAAACAACAGAAAGTTATTTCTCACAGTTCTGGAAACTGGAAGTCTGAGGTCAGGGTGCAGTATGGTCGCGTTCTGGTGAGGGCCCTTTCCCAGGATGCAGGCTGCTGACTTCTCTTGTGTCCTCACATGGTGGAAAGATAGCTTGAGAGCCCTCTGGGGTCTCTTTTCAAGGGCACTAATCCCATCATGAGGGCTCCACCCTCATGACCTAATTGTCTCTCAAGGGCCTCATCTCTAATACCACCACCACAGGGGTTAGGATTTCAATTCATGAATTTTGGGAGGAGACAAACATTGAGTCCACAGCGTCCCCTAAACACCTGAAACTCAGCATATTCCACAGTGCACTCACCATCTCTCCCCCAGCCCACCAACAGCCACCTAGGAGGCCAGGTAGACCTTGAGAGCTGGCCTCAACTTCTGTACCTTCTGTCACCCATGTGTTAATGGCTAACTGAGCTCCCTGGATCCCTAAAGTCCCTCAAGCAGTCTCCCCACTCCTTGGTATCTGGACTGCTATAAGTCTTGCCTCCCTCCAGTCCATTTCTTTGTGTCTTCCTTCTAAAGGATGGGTCTGATTTTTGCCTTGTCGCTCTTCTGCTTAAACACCTTGGGTGGCATCCCATTGCCTGAGGACAAAGCCTTGCCCCTCACTCTGTAACAGGTTCCTCCCCAGCCGTCCACTTGCCTGCTTCCTTGGCAGTGAGCACTGCCCTCCCCAGCTCTTCTGAGGCTTTGGCCTCTTCATACTTTTCCAGGCTCTGGGATTTTCCAAGTGCTGTTCCCTCCCCTAGGACTCTTCTCTCCCCGGAGAAGTCCTTACCCTTCCAGGTTGGAACATGCTGGGGTGTCCCCCACCAGGCCCTTTCCTCTTTGTAACCAGGAGTCATTGCCTGGCACTGTAATGCTCTGTTAATAGGACACTCTTACCCCAAGCCATGGACTCTTCAGGCTTGTGCACCTGGGATCTTAGTCATCTTTCATCAGGGTCCACGGAAGAGCACTCTACAGGCAATCAGTAGGGCCTGGTGGTTTGCATGGCTTCCCCACCCCTTAAATTTGATGTAATTCTAAAAGGAAGCTGTTACTTTCACACTCTGCTGCACCATAGAGAAAAGATTCATTTTTTAAAAAATCAGAAAATATTAAAGTGAAATTACATATATTAAAATGAGCATAATAAAGTCTTCCAATTGAAAAATAAGCTAAAAATATCCTCCTAATTATACAATCAGTTTAGAAAGTCATTGAGTTCTGAGGCACGTAACCTTAAGTTATATTCTTCATGTTCTCTTTTCTATCATATTTAGTGCTTATTAGACAGGCTATTATTAAAATCTCTGCTTAACTGACATTTTGCTCTGAATCATTCACAAAATATAGTATTGGTAAATATTTCAAATACTTATACCTGACCAGCACATAATAGGTGCCCTATAAATATTCGTGAATGAATTAATGGTATGTTTTAAAAAAGAAGTATTTAGCTATTTTAGGTATTTTATCTAAAGAGCACCTATTTCTTCCTTTGAGTTATGAAAGTTAAACATTGAAAGCAAAGTGGATTCTTATTTTGTAGCAACCTCAGCTTTCAGGAGTACTTGTTTATGTTTATTAAAATTTTCTTGACCCTGCGGGAGAATTGCTAGAAGTGGCAGGAAGCTTAGAGATGATCTTTTATTTACTGACACTTTTATTTTACTGAAAAAGCAAGACCAGAGGGTTAAATGACAAGCCCAAGGTCACACAGCTGGTTAATGGCAGATCTGGAAGTTTATGATAGTAAGTCAGGGCTACATTGTATGGAATAAGAGACTACAAATTTCTATGCACTTATTCTTTTTTCAGGGTCACATGGTACGTCACCAGACTACCAAAAGTTTGAAAAAAAAATTGTATTCTTAAATCTAGGAGGAAAATGGCTTGGAGATATATATATATATATATATATATATATATA
>NW_007788371.1:0-2329 GCF_000696425.1 Galeopterus variegatus
CCTCCAAGCGGCCAAGATCTATGTCCACTGCCTCACTAAGGGAAGCTACCTGTTGATGTGCCAAGGCTATTCTAGTGGTGCCAGTATCTGCTCCAATAACTCCCAAGAGGGAGCTGATGGCCACCGCAGCCACCCCTGCAGCCCGCTTGTTTCGGGTCCGCTTATTTCGGGTTTTGGGGGCACTCCAAGTTTGGAATAAACTTTCCCTAGGATACCAGTGTACTGTGGGTACAACAGACATAGCTATGCAAGTGTCTTCTGCCAGGGAGGCATTGTAAATACACTGGGTGAGCCCCGCCTTGTTGCATAACCCCAAGATCAATTAACCACTTGGGTCCGGGGGTGGTGAGATTTGCCACAGTGCTGCAAAAGGGTTTGTTGGCACCTACCCAGGAACCTTTGCCAAGGACCCATGGGAAGGTAAGTCTGGGGTTGGTTTTATTGTGGTTACGTACACATTGGCTAGCGTTTACACCTAGCAGAGTGGCATTGGGCAACGCTACTGCTTGATTTATCTCTGCCTGCACATAGCACTCTTCTTTAAAGAAGGTGCAGAACTTGATAAACAAGTTTGAGGGGAGGACAACCTTACATAGCATTTTCCAATCTTGGGTTGTGCAGGGTTGGTACGCTAAGCCCTGGAGGATGGTTTCTGCCCATGGGGAACTGGGCCCATCCTCTGTGACAGCCTTTTTCATCTCTTTAATGTCATGAGCTTCCCAAGGGTACCAAGTGGCCAGCCTATTTCCACCGGGGGCAACGTTGACCAGATAGGCCTGAGGGGCCACTTCCCTCCTTGGGCTGCAGATGGCTGGGGGTTCCCAGCGAGCCATGACAGGAAAAGCCTGCAGCTCTGCGGGTGTTTTTAAAGGGGGGCTAGCCTCCCCCACTTCTTCAGGTGCCCCCTTCTCTCCTTCGGCTAGGCTCTGGTGGGATGAGTATGCTGGTAGAGGAGGGTACAGGGTAGGGGCATAGGTATCACTCAGTGGCTCAGGGCTTTGCATTGGCAGCTTTGTTTCCTTTTTTCTCTCCTCATCGAACTGCGCCCAATCCCTTTCTGCCCCTTCCTGATGCTTGGGACGGAAGCAAAGCTTTAGGGCAGAGATGGTTGGCTAGACCCTAAGGGAGGGTCTCACGCATGACTAATCTTGTTCTGTCTGGCCAGGGTTTGAACCTGGTCTGAAGTCTTATATGAGAACAAGTTGGACGAAGGTGCCCAAGGGGCCACCTGCACCACATGACACCAGGCATTGGTGGCCGTGGAGTCAGATATTTCTAGGCCTCTGCTTTTTAACATGTACTTTAGATCTTTGCAGGCTGGCTCGTCACTCTTTCCACACATGCCTCCCATGTTGCCCCACAAGGAAGGGACAAAGGGAAGCAACGGGGCAGAGAAGTGCAGGGACTTCCCTCTGTTATGGTACTCACCTTGACACTCAGGCGGATTGCTTCATGGTGACTACCATGGTTGTAGGGGCCACTCCGTTGGTTGGTCACCCTTCATCAACCTTCTTTCAGGACCGAGCAGCCAGGGGCCTCACTCGCTTGCCTTTTACCCATGAGTTTTAAAAAATGCCTCACACAGGGCACCACTCTGTCGAGTCCGCCACCAGCTGACCTGAACAGCTCTTGTCTTGCTATAAGTCTCTCCCTTGGTGTCCCTTCTGGTGGGCAGGCAGATTGCCCAGATTCCTCTTTTCCCAGTCCCCGTTGAGAGGAGACAGAGGAAGAAAGCCATGAAGAGATGTGAGCACAACCACAGGCCCCAACCTGCCCATTAAAGAACACTCAGATGTGGCGGGGTTTCTGTCAAGCAGTTCCGTTTATTATCACACAAGCACTTGCTTTTATAGGCTGATGGGGAGGGGATGTTTTAACATAATCCTTTCAGCTTAATGGTCAAGAGAGCATGCATCCTATTTTAACGCCTAGCTATTGCAATCACGCAGTGTCCATGAGTGTGGAAGCACGTATTTGGCCAATAAGGGCTAGGGAAAGGTTCCCACAGACACTCCCACCCTACTTCCTCCCGGGGCCATCTTAGGCTGCCATGTTACGCTTGTAATGTCACTTAAGGTGGCGTTAGTTTTTCAGGCCTGACATCCCCTTCCCAATTTTTTAAAGAGTTTCAGAAGGATTGGTACTAGTTCTTTAAATGTTTGGTAGAATGCAGCAGTGAAATCCATGTGCTTCTGGGCTTTTCTTTAATGAAATATCTTTTTTATTACTGTTTCAATCTCCTTATTCTTAAGTGTTCTGTCCATATTTTCTAATTTTTTTGTGTGATTCGGTCTTGGTAGGGAAGGGTTTTTAACAAAGATGTCAAGAA
>NW_007788372.1:0-2329 GCF_000696425.1 Galeopterus variegatus
TGTATCCATTATCCATTTCCTCCATATTTAGAAAAAACTAGACTGGCTGAATGGATTAAAAGCTAGACACAAATGTATGCTGCCTGTAAGAAACTCATTTCACCATTAAAGACACACATTGACTAATAGTCAAGGCATGGAAAAGGACATTCCACACAAATGGAAACCAAAAAAGAGTAGGAGTTTCCATACTCATATCAGATATAAAAGACTTCAAACAAAAATCTATAAAAAGAGACACAGAAGGACACAATATAATGATAAAAGGATCAATGAAAGAAGAACATATAAGAATCATAAATATATACATACCCAACATCATAGCACCCAGATATATAAAGCAACTGTTATTGAATTTAAGGGGAGAAATAGACCTCAACAGAGTAACAGTTGGGGAATTTAATATGCCACTCTCAGAATTGACTAGATCTAGACAAAGAATTAGCAGAGAAATATTGGTCATAAACAGCACTTTGGACCAAATGGACTTGACAGACATAAACAGAACATTTCATCCGACAACAACAAAATATACATACTTCTTATCAGCATATGGATTATACTTCAGAATAGATCACGTTAGACCACAATTTAAGTCTCAATATATTTAAAAAGATTGAAATCATATCAAGTGCTTTTTCAAACCACAGTGAATTAAAATTAGAAATTAACAAAGGCAAAACTTTGGAAACTATACAAATTTATGGATATTACACATCATGCTTCTGAATGACCAATTGGACAAAGAAGAATAATGCAGGAAATCAAAAAATTCCTTGAAACTAATGAAAATACAAGCACAGACCTGCCAGACCCTGCCCCACCTGTGCAGAAGGCAGGATCCTGCAGTGCACTGCTGCTGATGGGGGAGGCACCCAGGCAGGCAAGAGAACAAGCCAGCCACTTGCCCAGGCCCACCCCACCCACGCAGAAGGCAGACTCTGCTCACCATGCCACCACTACAAGGCTTCACACAGCTTCTGTGAAGGTGGTCCACAACAGCCACCAACACATCTAATATTGTTGTAAGCAGAGGTGAGACCGGGGCTCCATAGTGAAGTGGTCATCAACAGCCCTAAAATTGCAGCACAAGGGATGGTGGGATAAAATGGGAAGAAGAATGACCATGGGACTATGAGATATTGCTAAACTCCCCTTGTTATGGGGCATTGTGGAACTTGGCACAGTGGTGCATATAAAGTCGCGGAGCCAGATTTCAGAGAGAAAACATACATTTTGCTTGAGAGACAACATATTCATACAGCAAACAATTAAAGAAGTGGTTCTTGAGTTTTAGTGTAGACGATCTTCTCCCAGTTGCTTATTAGAAGTACCAGTTTCCAGACTCCCTTTGAGAATATTTCTGATCCAATAGTTACAGGATGGGGGCAGAATCTTCATTTACATAAGCATCTCAGGTAGAGTATAGATTCAGTGTTTCAAAGAGTTAAACTCCACATATCATGATTATTATTCTAGAATGTATTCATTTACACTGTACTTTGTTTTTTTTGTTTTTTTTTTCCTTTTTGTCTTTTTTACTGACCGGCAACGGGATCGCAACCCTTGGTGTTGCGCCCGCACCCCGCTCAGCCAGGGAGCGGGAACCGGTCTCCACATGGGATCTGAACCCTCGGCGAGAGCGCCCCCGTGCTCCCAAGTGGCACACTCTCCAGTGCGCCACCAGGCCGGCCCTACACTGTACTTTGAAATATTGTTAGGAATTAACATCTGAATCTGATGCCATTTTGCTATAGGTGTTGGTGATCATTAGCAAGATGGTAAAATAAATAGAACCCATTCTTGGAAGAAAAATATGTAAGGTGACACCCAAACTTTGATATGTATTACTGATGTAAACTCTCTCAGCCTCAGCTGTGTCACCTTTAAAATGGAGAAAGAGTGGCACTTAATTTACAGGTTCATTTGGAGGGTTAAATGAGAAAATTGATGCTACCTGACCAGCAAATGCCCAGAATAAAGTGGCATGTTACAGATGTGATTCTCCAAACTGGGCATCATGATACATCTGCCTATATCCACAGCAATCTGTTTTGGTAAGTTGATAGCCTTTTTTTTTAAAAGTTTCCTTTTATTTTGTTATTTTCAGTTTGTCTATTATTAGCATATTCATTATTACAAATCATTATTTTTCTTTATGCCCTTTACCCAAACTGTCGGATAGGCTTTTTCAACTAATATTTTAAAACAATTTTAAACTTACAGGATAGTTGGAAATTTAGTACAAAAAAATATAGGGCCGGCCCGGTGCGCCGCTTGGGAAGCACGGCGGCGCTCCTGCCTGAGGGTTCGGATCCCACATACAGAC
>NW_007788373.1:0-2329 GCF_000696425.1 Galeopterus variegatus
TTTTATCCTCTAAGAAGCCACAAGCTTTGCTTACTCTTTTCTGTCATCACTCTCCTCTGAACCAGTAAAATGATGAATAATAAAGAGCCAGGATGAGCACTGACACATCACCAAGAAAGAACAAATCGCTAACTCAACTTCAGGGGGTTGAGTTTGCAATCCAGTTAGGAGATTGGGTCATTTAAAAAGTAGAAAGCAAATACCACATGCAAATTGAAACATGTATTTCTTCACTGTAGTGCTCTACCTGTTAGGTGTTTGTTCCATATTTTACCAAGTTATAAATTGGTTCTATTGCAAGATTTACACTTTAATCTTCTCCTAAAGAGCTTCTAATTATTCTTAGGATACAACTAAACCACGAGTCTGAATCTCCCTCTTTATGGGTATTTAAACCTTTTATATTTTTATTTGTTTCTATTTGCCAAGAAGCATTTATTCTATTTCTGATGGTACAGAAACCTTACTGACTTCAGCAAAAATAAATTCCTTTACATGTAACCTACAAACAAGGTAAAGTGACTCGATGGGTCTTCTCTTTATCCCCTTTCAAGATGGATCACCATTTCCCAGGTGCAACCAGTCCTGACCAGTGGGAAAATTTCAAGAGGTCCACCCCACAGCAACTAGACTTTGATGAACTGAACCAGCAAACCGTCCTGTGAATTCGATAAATTGTGTGTTGTTGATGAATATCTCTTTAGTCAAGGTTGGTGTTACAAGGATTTAAAGTGCAGAAACTCAGAAATAAAGTGTACATATAACCAACAGTCCTGGAAAAAAGTGGATTGAATGTGGGTTTAAAATAAAGTTTTACACAGTCTTATGAGTGCTTTAATGAATGATTAGGTATTTTATTCTAACAAAAACTTGACTATGCTGAATAGCTAAAGAAAGGCATATTTGCTTTAGATTAACATTTCTATAGTGGAGCTTAATTTACTTTCAAGAGCTCCTCCTATAATTATTACCGGCTTGCACATAATAAATGGAAAAAAAAAAACCACATTGTGCAGTACAGTTAACTTGTTTGAACCAGTGAGATTCTCTATTGCTTAGTCACTACATAAAACTCCTTATCCATAAGTATTTGTTGTAATTATAGTTGACATTAAATAATACTTAATTTTGTATTTTAGATAAGAACTTGAGATAGAAAAAAAGTCAATAAATGGAAAAGGATGTTCCACTGTACATTTTCATAATTAATATTCAAATTCTTTAATTTTTCTTCTATGTCCTTCCTACTAAAACTGCCTTTGATATTCCTAATTCAAAATAGAAGCCACAACCCCCTGCCTAGACTTTCTGATTTTACCCGGGGATAATGGCACGTCCCCCGTTTCTTCCCTATAGGAGTGACACACTCGCTCTCCACTTGCTGAGAATGTCACTGCTGGCAAATGTCAACTGAGTCTCCCTCAAACCTTCCTGAATCAAGTGACCCTCAAACTGTATCATTTATTAGAATCATTGGAAGAGCTTAAAGTACAGATGTCTGTGCCCCCAGTTTTCTGATTTAGTAGGTCTGGGGTGGGACCCAACATTCTGCCTTTCTAACGAGCACCAACGTGATGCTGATGCTGCTGTTCCAGGAACCACACTTTGAGAACCACTGCCCTAAAATGAAGAGTTCTGCTCACCCAAGGTGACACACCTCCCTCCCTGGAAGGAGTCCTGTCCGTGGGGTGTATTACAGCCAGGGCTCCTTGCCTCAAAGGGATCTCTGAGGTCTCCTGCTAGGACTAGCTGAGTCATTTAGGTGTATTACAGCCAGGCCTCCTTGCCTCAAAGGGATCTCTGAGGTCTCCTGCTAGGACTAGCTGAGTCATTTGTCCTCAATGTACTGCATTTCAACAATTGCCGGGTGTATTACAGCCAGGGCTCCTTGCCTCAAAGGGATCTCTGAGCTCCAGGTCTCCTGCTAGGACTAGCTGAGTCATTTGTCCTCAATGTACTGCATTTCAACAATTGCCTCAGTTTGATCCTATGTCTATTCCCCTGTATATGTGTTGATCCTGTGGGTGCTATAAGACCCAAATTGATGTACTTAAAACACCTATCTAACATTATAATGGCTCTTCATCTGTAGGATGCCATCCAAACTACTGTCTATATTTTGCATTCTCTCCAATTCTAGGTTAGTAAAACTACTTAGCTTCTACTGGCTATTGAATGTGGCTGGAGAAAATGTGTACAAATTCATAATATGCTGCTCCAAATTAACCCCCCACACTGCCTGATAGTGTAAAAATATTTGTCTATGTAGATTTGTCTCCCACTCTCCACATTAATATCTTTTCCATTTTCTGTCTACCTCCTGCTCCAG
>NW_007788374.1:0-2329 GCF_000696425.1 Galeopterus variegatus
TTCAGATTTGGGCAAAGCAGTCTTTGTACTGTACATATTTAACAAGCAAATTTCTTTATGTTTGTCAAAAAGAGAGTTAAGTACTTGTTTATCTCTTCAGATAAATGTTACTTCCTAACACTGAGATTCTGGTGTTTATCGTTATTTCCTGGGTGGAAGTGAAGGTACCTCGCTGTGCTGCCCTGGATGGCAGAAGGATTCACCAGGAAGCACATGGCTTTTCTTTCTTCTCTCGTTCTGCTTTTGAGCCTGGGGATCAGCAGAATAATTATCCAGAGACAGGTTTGTGATATTCAATCTTTCATGCAAATAAAAAAAGGACTTGTTTTCCCAATGATTTGACTTACCAAACAGAGCTTGGGTCACTGCTTTGGGATTCTGTAAAGAGAGAAACCAGCCTCACGTTCAAAGGAAAAATATCTTTAAGTTCATCACCTTCAGATGCTATTCTGCTGCTACACTTTAGTATTTCAAGCCTGATAAAGGATCTCGAAAAAATTACTACTTAAATGTGTATTCAGGCAGTCTCTTAATAATTAGAGCTGTAAGGGTCTGCATACTTCAGTGGGATTTAGACCTTCTGAGTCCTAAAACTTGCACCTTGAGGTTGCAACTCTTATTTTTATCTATTTTTCCACAAAATTATTTATCTCAATCAAGAGAGATTTATTGAGGTTCAACTCTGTGTCAGGCACTCACTCCTCCAGGCAATGGGGATACCAGATTAAAAAGTCAGATTAGGTTTTACTCTCATGGAGCTTACATTCTGTGAGAGAAAGATATGTAATAAACAAATACATATTTTAAAAATATTCTATAAGTGCTATGCAGAGAGTTAAAGTATAGCAAATGCTGAGAGTTGCTAGGTACAATGGACAGTGGGAAAGGGGTACCTTCTAAGCCACCCAGGGTCTCAACTACTTGTTTGTGAGTGCGAGTGACTCAACCATAGTCTGGGCAGAACACTGAATTAATCTGAAATGGAATGAATGTTAAATTTTCCTTCTGCTCTGCCATGCTTCCCTCTCTCCCCTTCAAGCATTGTTTCTGAGAGCACTCCCTAGCAAACCTCTTGAATGCAAATCAGTGTTCAGACTCTATTTCAGGGAACCCTCCCTAAGAGAGAGGGGACGTATGTGATCAACCTGGCGAGAGTGGATGGAGGATCACTGAGTGCATCAGTCATTCCAGTTCTAAACCCCTCCCTGTATCCGAGCCCTTTGCCCTGAATTTCCTCTCACTAAGGAGGCACACTTGGTTTCATGTATTTTCTCACCCGTGATTCTGCTCATGCAGCTGCTTTGGCTAATGGAATGTTAGCAGATGTGATGTGTGCAAATAGTTGAAAGTGTGGTTGGGTTTGCCCTTGGCTTGCTGTTCTGCTATCTCCAGAACATGCCTGGGCTCACCAGCCGGAGGATGAAATGCAGGGAGCAGTGTTGAGTTGACCAGTTGTCCCAGCCAAGCCCTCCCACTCAGCTGACTGACATTCACTCACTGCACATGTGAGTGAGCCCAGCCAAGATCAGAAGCACTTCCCAGGTGGAGTTCTAATTCAATCACCCATAGACTCAGGAGCTCACAAAGGCTTGCTACTGTATGCCCCTGAGTTCTTATGGTTGTTTGCCATGCAGAATCCTTCTGTCAATAGATAACAGAAGGATTGCTAGTTCCCAATTAGAAGTCTGGGGCAGGTGGCCCATGTATCCACACAGCTGTCCAGTGGGCAAGTAAGCATTTGACATGCTTAGTATCAAGGCTCACGAGGCGGGTCATTCCTCTGTGCTGGTTGTTCTCCTTTCTCCCTGCCAAGGTTCATTTTCTGCCCCTCTCTGCTCAGTTCATACCCCTGTGGGCTACACACGCAGACTCCCTTCTTTCTGGAATTCAGTTGGCTTTGGTTAATGGGGTGTTCCAGCAGATCAGAGGGTGAAAGAAGAGGAAGGTGGCTCCATCCTAGCATCGACATCAGGTCTCATGAAGGAGCTGTGTCCTTCTATGACTACCTGTGATTAATTACCAGGAGGATCCTCTATGGGTCCAGCTTATACCAATTTCCTCCCTGTCCTTTCAGATTTAGAGATAAAAATTGTTTCTCCTTATTTCCAGATTCTGAGTGTCTCAGTATCCCTTATGGGTTTCTTTAACCATGCTATCTCTCCAGTCCCTTACTTAGACTTTCTGGGAAAGTAGCTGGGAGTATGAAGAGAAAATCCTGGCTGACAAGAATCATGGGAATGAGATCCCAAATCCCTGGCTGACAGCAAGGCTCTGCATGCACAGGAGAGATCTCGGTGGGATAGCAGAAAAATCAGGCAATAAAGAGAAA
>NW_007788375.1:0-2329 GCF_000696425.1 Galeopterus variegatus
AGCCAATCAAGAACAAGAACACCCATTCACATATTTGAAAGCACCTGTGCATCTCCCTGAGCTTAGGGAAGCAGCCCCAGTTCGTTCAGCCAATCTCATGCCATGTGTCCACTCCCTCTCTTGGTCTTTCCTCTCTGGACCCACCATACAGTTGCAGCCTTCAGAAATGGACTAACATGGAGGCTGGAATTGGAAGCTACTTGTATGGAGCAATTTGATGGGAAAAGAATGAGCCTGCTAGCCCCCCCAAATTTCTTCCTTAGCACCTTGTAAGACTCTTCTTTTGAACCCTAAAATTGGTACTGTTTCTAAGAGGGTACAACATAACCAGAGTTACAACTAATAGCTGAGAGCACGGCCCCTTGCAAATGTGTAGAAGTAGGCCTGTTAAAAAAAAGCAGCATTAATCAGGGATGGGGAGAAGGGCCAAAGGGGAGTTTCCCCCAAGCTTGCACTGGATTGAAGGTATTTCGAAGGAGAAACCCTGTGTCTCCCAAACCTTGGGGAAAGAACTATCTGCAATCGGGCAGGCAGCTAGTTTGCATCAGCAGAGAGGAACTCTGGCCCTCTCCCCCTGGTGGTTGTCGTGTTCAGGTCAGTACTAACTTTAGCCCTGCAGTCCTCGAATGGGGACAGTCCACTAGTGGATTAAATCCTCCTTTAATGACTAAGAAGCTTTTAGCCAGATATCAGAAGAAAGAAAAGGAAATTATTTTGTCTATTCTCTGCCTGGTGCAGGAGGACTTCCAGGGAAGGCATTCTCCAGTGTTTTGCAGTATAACAACACTTTCTATTCATATAGCATTGATCCCCCAGGAGCTCCAAGTTCTCCAAAAACATTTTATCAGCCACTTTCGCCTGGGATACTGGGGATGAGGGAGGAAGGAAGGACAGCACTTGCTTTATTTTCTTCCTGGCGGTCACTCTTTTGGCTGAGACCTCTGCCCCCCTGCTAGCCCCCCCAAATTTCTTCCTTAGCACCTTGTAAGACTCTTCTTTTGAACCCTAAAATTGGTACTGTTTCTAAGAGGGTACAACATAACCAGAGTTACAACTAATAGCTGAGAGCACGGTCCCTTGCAAATGTGTAGAAGTAGGCCCGTTAATAAAAAGCAGCATTAATCAGGGATGGGGAGAAGGGCCAAAGGGGAGTTTCCCCCAAGCTTGCACTGGATTGAAGGTATTTCGAAGGAGAAACCCTGTGTCTCCCAAACCTTGGGGAAAGAACTATCTGCAATCGGGCAGGCAGCTAGTTTGCATCAGCAGAGAGGAACTCTGGCCCTCTCCCCCTGGTGGTTGTCGTGTTCAGGTCAGTACTAACTTTAGCCCTGCAGTCCTCGAATGGGGACAGTCCACTAGTGGATTAAATCCTCCTTTAATGACTAAGAAGCTTTTAGCCAGATATCAGAAGAAAGAAAAGGAAATTATTTTGTCTATTCTCTGCCTGGTGCAGGAGGACTTCCAGGGAAGGCATTCTCCAGTGTTTTGCAGTATAACAACACTTTCTATTCATATAGCATTGATCTCCCAGGAACTCCAAGTTCTCCAAAAACATTTTATCAGCCACTTTCGCCTGGGATACTGGGGATGAGGGAGGAAGGAAGGACAGCACTTGCTTTATTTTCTTCCTGGCGGTCACTCTTTTGGCTGAGACCTCTGCCCCTCTGAAGGAGAGGGTGGGCAGAAGCAAATGCGGGAACTTTCCCATTGTATAAATAGCTACAGTACTGTCCCTCTCCTGGCTTCATGCTGGGTGTGGAACTGTCCACCACTAGGTAATTATCCTCATTCCATCATTCGTTTGCCTTATTTCAACATGGGGTAAATACCTTCATTTTTGGTTGGGGAAATTGAGGCACAGAGAAGCTGTGCAGGATGACTGAGTTCTTATGCCAGGCCACTGGTGAGCCTGAAGCAAGTGTTATCAAATGTCCAGCTACCAACATGTCCCTCCACTTTCTTCCTGCCTGCATTGAGCAGGCAATAGTTCCAGAGCAGAGGTGAGCTGTGACTCTCTTAACCCGGGGAAATTTGTCCTGAAGCCAGAGGATAAATGTATGTGCAGTCAAGCTGGAAGGCATGACCCCAAGTTGGTTGGCCATCTTTCAGATGTGCCTCTCCTCGGACCCACATCCTGTGCAGTCCTCATTGGATCAGGCTGCCTCTCTGGGACTTGAATATTTCAAAAAAGATCTGAAGGGCCTTTCAAATGGTGCGGGGACATAAATAGCTTTCACAGAAGAATGTTGCCTCAGTGATGTGATGACGGAATCAGCACAGCATTGAATTAGCAGCAATCTAGAGCTCAGGGTATTTGAGTGATGATAAA
>NW_007788376.1:0-2329 GCF_000696425.1 Galeopterus variegatus
ACCTGGGCTGTTTGGGGGGCCGGCAGTGTGCTCACCTCTCTTCATGGCTCTCTTCCCCCATTTCCTTCCAAAGGGGACAGGAGAGAAGGAGGAATCCGGGCCGTTCACTCGCTCACCAGAAGGAACGAGGCTAGGGCTGTTTGGGTCGGCCGCTGGCGGGGACCCGACATATCTCAAATTCCCAAGATTGTGAATCTATTCCTATCAAGATACTCATAGTAGTGTCTGTGTTCTGTCAAAACCATAATTGATGGAGAACCGGCGGGGACCCGACATATCTCAAATTCCCAAAATTGTGAATCTATTCCTATCAAGATACTCATAGTAGTGTCTGTGTTCTGTCAAAACCATAATTGATGGAGAATATAGTCTAGAAGGAAAGAGAACATTTAGACGTGTTAGAATTAGATATCTGACCTACTTAGATTAAAGGTAGTAATGGCCTCACTGCCAATGTAAAATGTGACTCTGTTAATGTATAAAATACAGTGGCAAAGCAAATATTTAACTTAACACCTACAGTAGGTCCCTATTAAGGGAGAGTTTTGAGAAACCAAGTAGCTGTTGTAATAAAATATTGTGGAAAAAATGATGCATTCAAGTAGTCACTGCACTTGAAATGTTACAGAAAGAAAAATTACATTCTCAGGGTTTAAATCTTTCATCTCAAATCACAATCAGTAAAGTAGATACTTGCTACACCTTCCCTGAAAGAAATCTCTTATCTCTTACATTTCCACCTGAAAATAGAACCCAAGTTTGACCTTGCAGACTAAGAATTGCAATGCGGGAGAATTCACAGTCCTACTAGATGTCTTTGGTGAAAGTAAAAGTTTGGTCTAATGATCATATCTAAATGATATTCTAAGTACAGGACTAGAAACATTTGTATGGATTCTGTTGAACCTGAACACCCTCAACTCCCAAATCCCACCAAGCCTCTCCTAGCAGGAGCAGGAGCAGGAGCAGGAGCAATCAGTCTCAGCCGTAGGTGAATTTAAGGAAGATTATATGCCAGAATTTCCCTGATATTGTAGAGGAAGAAATCCAAAGGCCTAGGAAAGTAGCATTTTAGGATCTAATTTATTATTGTAACTCACAACCCATCCCCCTGTATATTCTGGTAAAACCCAGAGGTTACTCTCAACACAAGAACATTGAGAAATATATTAGAGAGAGGAAACCTAGCATCTTAGCAAAAATACCTATAGTGGCAGTCATCTACTGTCAGTAATAACAGTGGAAGATTCTGACATTGACATGGGCCTGCTGATATCAATGAGGATGATGAGATTCCAAAGTGTTGTAGGCCAAGTGGCAGGGATGAACTACCAGATGCAAGGTGGATGTGTTTACTGAAATGAGCAGCAGTTGTGAAGCATAATCTCAGAGATCTCTGGTAGTAACTAAGTGATCATGATGTCAGGAAAACTGAAGGGATTGGACAGATGCCTACGGTCTGATATAATCATGGCTTCTCACTCAATTCCCAGAGCTAAGCCACTTCACAAATCCAGATTCCTTGAATAAATGGGATGCCAGGGGACCCTGAGGGAGGCCCACACACTCTCACAAATATGTACTGTAAATTTGCCTCCCCAAAGAGAACCAAGAGCTTTGTTCAGCATTAGGGACCTTTGACTTTACCTTGCAGAAAAGGGGATGCCCAGGCTTTGGAAGGATGGCACTGGGCACTTGTTCTGAAGTGATATTAGTTCCTGGTACCCCAAAGCTGCCATGGTCCATCAGATAGAGAGCAAAGGATACCAACTAACAAGTAGTGTTTTAAACTAACTTCATATTAAAATAGCTCCAGGGGGTCTGAAAACCCATGCTCTGTTTATTCGCCCAGTTTCTCTGAATAAATAGTTGAAAAATAAATGTATTTTGCTATTGACAGCGTCCTTATATTAGCTCTATGTTTCATCAATTGAGAGATACTATGAAAGTCAGGATCAAGTATTAACACCTGAAACCAACTGCTTCTCCCTATGAAATAGTACAACAAACAAAATCAATAGTACCTACCAGAGAATCACAAAGATTAATTTCACAACCAACCATTTATAAGATTCAGAGGTGATGATTTCTGTTAAAGTGTAAAGGCAACAAAAATCTTCCCGTTGACCAAACTGTAGCCAGGCTTCTTGACTAGCCTTCAACCTCAGCCTATAAAAACTGCAGATTCTCAGCACAAATGATTTTGTCCACTCCCTTCTCCCACATGTTGACCAAACTGTAGCCAGGCTTCTTGACTAGCCTTCAACATCAGCCTATAAAAACTGCAGATTCTCAGCACAAATGATTTTGTCCACTCCCTTCTCCCACA
>NW_007788377.1:0-2329 GCF_000696425.1 Galeopterus variegatus
TACATCTGTCATATTTCTTAGACTTTCAAAAAGCTATATTTTGGATTGGTTGATTGTATTTTATCTTTATTTTCTATTTTATTGATGTTCAGTATCATATTTATTATATTCTTTATACTTTATCTGAATTTAGTCTATTATTATTTTTCTAAGTTCATAAGTATAACACCTAACTCACTAACATTCTCTCTAACTTTTTTCTCTAAGCAGTTAAAGCTATAAGTAACCCTATAAGTAACACTTTCCCTGCAAACCATAAATTTTGCTATGTTGTAAGCTTATTGTCATTTTTTCCCCAATATTTACCAATTTCTAGTACAATTTCTTTCATTTTGCTCATAAGTTATTTAGAAATGTTGTTATTTTTAAGCTTCTAGTATTTTTTCTCATCCGGTACCTGCTATTCACTTATTCCTCTAAGTTCTTTCCTGTGGTGAGAGTCTTTTCTCCCAACAGAATTAGACATCCTGACTTTTCTCCAGATCATCTTTGTAGTTTCTCCAGTTTAAACAGTTTTGCACAGTGTGTTCATTGCATACACTTCCCTATCTCCCACTGTGCATTGGCACTTCACTTTCCCTCTTCACTCTCTGCACTCTATTAAGGTTACTGATTTTTCCTTTTTGCTCAGGTACTTTTTCCTGCTTGTACTTGGCATTGGAATATGAGGGGAAATTTTTCCAAATATCTAAGGGCAATTGAAGTTTATTTTCATAAAGTACTAAAAAGGTCATGTGTGGAATTCATTGTCTCCAGTTTACAAGTACATTGCCCTATCATATTTAACAGAATTCATTTATTTCTCTCTATCTGAGTGATCACTTTGCAAATAATAAAGGGCCAGTCCTTGATTCCTTCACTCCAGCTGGCTTAAGTAATTCTGCTGCAAACAGCTCTTTACTCCTGATTAGAGACCATATGCTGAGAAGTAACTCTCAAAGAGTGAGGTCCTTGACTCTTCCTTTAAGTACCACCCTATTGGGTTTGCCTCTAAACTTTCTCATCAACAGAGGAGATGTTGATTTGCCTAGTGTCATGTGCTTGTGTTACCCAAGGCTCTGACTTGTCAAGAGAACTGAGGCCAATTCTGGGTCACAATTCTATCATGTATATATTCTAACCCAAATTTTGTTAAACCCTTCCAGGGAAATACTTTAATGGCTTACAAATAGAGCAGCTGGAAAGTGCATTGGAATCTTCATTGCTGAAACTTAATGTGTAATAAAACAGGGAAGTTATGTTCAGTTGGTATGGCCACCCACCATTGCAACTTGCCTTATAGCATTTGGCTCCAGTATTTGGGCTTGTGAGTAGCTTATGGTAAGCCACATGCATGTTCCTTGTCAGTGATGACTACTAAATCCTACCCAATTTGTGAGTAGTATATAGGCATTTACTTTGAGTAAGATGGACTCACAAATCTTTTGGCATTTATTCCTTTTTCTTTGTCTTGTATAGTTCAGTCCCTATACCCCCAAAGACAGCACCTGCGTGAGTAAGAAATTGTTTAGCATGGTCAAAAGAGGCAAGACATGTCTCACATTGGGCCATGTATCAGGTCCTGAAAGTCTGCTCAGTGTCTACATAGAGCTCTAGGAAAACATGTAAAGCTGTGCGTAAATGGGCTAGGAACCCAGTTGTCCAGTGGGTTACTTCTGATTTTCTTGGCTTTCTTCAACTGTACCTGTATAAAATAGAATTAGTTCATTGAATGCTTTAGTAATCTGTGAACAGTTCTTTACAAAACAGATTTTCACAAAACTATAGCCCTTGATAATTTTTATTTCTTTACAATGGTGGGGCATTGCTTACTGGTGTTTTTTGGTAACTTTCCAGTACTGGTACTCTGTGATTGAACACTCTGTGCCCAACATATTTCAGAAAAATTGAGAAGAAATGGAAACTGGTAATTCAAAATCTGTTCTCCCCAAACTGTTCAGTAGTTTAAGAAATGGTTAGTCATGTTTCCTCCAAGTCCTGCAGAAAATAATTATTTCATCTAATTAAACCAACACTTCTGGCTAATTGGTATCTCTAATTACCTTTTTGTTAATCAAGGAAAGTGGCTGTTGTCCCTGAAATACCTTGGATTTTCCTTATTAATTGATAGAATCTGATAGAGCATAGGACAAAAGTTCTTTGTTCTTATAAATCATGGGCATCTTCCTAAGTGTTTTGGAGTAGAAAGGAAGAGAGTGGAGGGCCTTTGAAGATAAGGGAAAAGGAGAAAGATTGTGTATGTGTTTTGTGTGTGTGTGTGTGAGAGAGAGAGAGAGGGAGAGGGGGAAGGGAGGGAGGGAGGGAGAGAGAAAATAGCAAGTGTGCATTC
>NW_007788378.1:0-2329 GCF_000696425.1 Galeopterus variegatus
TCACAGGAGAGGTGAAGCATTTCAGTGATTGAGGCAGAGAGAGGCCAGGATGCATTTTGCAACATGACTGCCCCAGGGATTAATATTCTCAGAGGTCAGGTCCTTTAAGTTCCAAGAGGGTTCTTCAAAGTTCTGGTGAATTTCTGACTACAGGAAACAGCATTAATTCACACCTAGCCAATTTGGAAGGGATGAAGCCAGCATTGTCTGGCTTGGAGCTTTTCTTTGAATCATTCACTAGTAAAGGAGGCAGGTTAGCAAGGGGATACAATAAACCAGATTGCTAGGGCTGTATTTCACCTGCTTACAAAATCAAATTCTCTTACGTGCTTTAGAAAAATCCAGCTTTACACAAATAATTGCTATGCCATTGGAATTCATTCTTCCCAAATTATTAAAGTCCCCCCCCCCAAGGACACATACTTGACAACACTGAGAATCTTGTACAGGTTTTTGCATCTACATGGAAATAATTTTTTTAGTATTTTAAAACATTAAATAATTCAGTGTGCAGTGCCTCAAAATTAGACTAAATGAATGAGGTTAGGTTGAGTTATTTCAGGATGTGAATCCTGGATTCTCCTCCTCTACAAGATGTTCTGTGGGCTTGTAGAATCAGAAATGGGTGCTCAGTTTCTCATGACTGGCATCTTTTTGGGGAAAGGGGGTTTGACTGAAACAGTCGTAGGAGGACAAGGGAGAGAAACAGGGACATTAGTACCTTCAAAGTGGAAATAATCTAAAGCATGGGTTGTTCTTTGGCTTGGGCAGTTTAAGAGGATATAGTATATGCTGGTTCAGGGCTGTATTCAAAATTGATCATTAATAATTCCCCTTTGACCCCTGAAAACCAACTATGTTTCTCTAGCAATTGTATTCCCAATAAGAAACACAGAGAGAAAGTCATTTACCCCATTTTATGGGTTTAAAAACTGGCATCCAGAGAAAGGCAGTGACTTGCCCATGGATAAGACAGAGCCACCCTTGGGGCCTACAGGGGTCTCTGGAATCCCTTCCTGTGTGGTCCCACCCTGGGTAGGAGCAGCTTACGTTTTAGCTCCAGCCCATCCGCCTCCACTTTGCTGCGAAGCCTCAGCTGCTTGCTTGGATTCTTGGTAGCCCCGAGCATCTCACAGAGCAGGTTCTTCTCAGCTGGCCATGCAGTCTTCTTGGTCGGCAGGGCCATGGATGTAGGGCCCACTGGGTCACTGCTGCTGTCCTCCCCACAGGTGTCCTTCTGGCTCTGGGGGCACTGGCTGAGCAAGGGGCTTTCTCGACCCTTCGTTGGCTCTTTGGTGCCAGGCTTCTGTTCTATAGCAGGAGGGAAACTGAGTCAACACCTTTGAGAAGCCAATTGCTGGATGCCAGGAGCACCTTCTTGTGAACTAAATGATGGATCCTGCGTAGCATGCAGCTGAGACTCAGACCACTCTGGGAGACTCAGCCAAATACAACCCCGGTCTCTCCCCGAAGCCTTCCCTGATCACTCATTCTGGTCTTCCTGTCTCACACATCTATTGATCCACCCATCAATCATCCATTCATTCTCTATCCATTTGTCCACCCATCTTTATCTTTCTTCTTTTCTTCCTTCCTTCCATCCACCCATTCATCCTTCCTTCCAATCTTTTCTCTGTTTCCTTCCTTCCTCCCTCCCTCCCTCCTTTCCTTCCTTCCAACCATCCAGAGTGCCAGACTGGGGATACAAGGATGACTTGGCCACAGTTCTTGCATCCAGGGAGCACATGGCTTGGCAGGGGAGGCATCCATTCCTACAGAGCACACAGTCTGAGCCTCACAGCTTGGTCCCTCGTCATGGACTCTACTTCTGTGTCATGGCTCACAGGCTATTTGGCTGCTCAAGGGTCTCTGGAATCCCTTCCTGTGTGGTCCCACCCTGGGTAGGAGCAGCTTACGTTTTAGCTCCAGCCCATCCGCCTCCACTTTGCTGCGAAGCCTCAGCTGCTTGCTTGGATTCTTGGTAGCCCCGAGCATCTCACAGAGCAGGTTCTTCTCAGCTGGCCATGCAGTCTTCTTGGTCGGCAGGGCCATGGATGTAGGGCCCACTGGGTCACTGCTGCTGTCCTCCCCACAGGTGTCCTTCTGGCTCTGGGGGCACTGGCTGAGCAAGGGGCTTTCTCGACCCTTCGTTGGCTCTTTGGTGCCAGGCTTCTGTTCTATAGCAGGAGGGAAACTGAGTCAACACCTTTGAGAAGCCAATTGCTGGATGCCAGGAGCACCTTCTTGTGAACTAAATGATGGATCCTCCGTAGCATGCAGCTGAGACTCAGACCACTCTGGGAGACTCAGCCAAATACAACCCCGGTCT
>NW_007788379.1:0-2329 GCF_000696425.1 Galeopterus variegatus
ACTCACATTCTAGTGAAAGAGAGAAAATAATGAATATAATAAATGAATAAATTTTATCATGAATTAAGTGGTGATATGTCCTCTAGAGGAATTAAGAGTAAGATAAGGAAGACTGGTAGTACGGGGATGGGGGAGTCGGGGTAAGCCACATAGTAAGGGTGCATTTGGTCCAAGACTTGAAGACACAGGCAGAGAACAAATGGGCTATGAAACAGCTAGCTCAATGAGAGTGCACCTGCACATACAAAGAGTACTAAGGGTAAGGGTTAGCTGGAGCAGAATAAGTGAGCAGAAAGGTAAAAAGAGATGAGGTCATGACAAAGATGTAGGAGCCCGATTACGCATGCTCTGATGACAGTCATAAGGTCTTAAGACTTTCACTCTTACATGAGGAATCACTGGAGGGTTTTGAGCAGAGAAGTGGCATTAACTGACTTAGGTTCTTAAAGGGTCACTCAGGCTACTTTGTTACGAACAGACGACAGTAAGGAAGAAAAGGTGGAAACAGAACTGCTCAGGGGGTTCTGTAATAATCAGGGCTAGGCATGATGTTAACTTGACCAGAGCTGTAGCAGCAGAGGTGATGGGAAGCTGTCAAATTCTGGATTATTTTGCAAGTAGAACTAATGGAATTTCCTGGTAGATCGGCTGTGATGTGTAAGAGAGAGCAGCCAAGGATGCCTTCTGGATTTTGGTCAAAGTAACTGGAATGCTGGAATTAGGAAGGCTGCAGATGGGGCAGGTCTGGATTAAAAGTTTCCTTTGGCACATGTGGAGCTGGAGATGTCTGTTAGACACCTAAGCCAAGTGGTCAGCTATTACAGTTGCATATAGGAGTCTGGAGTTCAGGAGCGGGGTCTAAGCTGAAGATATAAATTTCGGAGCTGTCAGTCTGACACTTAATTTCTAGTTAATAGAGCAGGGAAAGTAAAGCACTTCTTGGTCACTGAACTTATGCCATGCACTTTTATATACCTTATGTCATTTAATCTTATAACTTCCCTGTTTTTACACACAAGAACATTTTAGGGACTAGTAAATTAAATTGAGAAAGCCTAAGCAACTCCCTGTGGGTTACCACTTCCTTTATGGAGGTGAATTTTAGAAGAGGCAGAACTTGGACTCATATGTAGGTTTTTCCATTAGCAATATAATCTCTCAAAGGCCCAATACAAACAGAAACGTAGCTTACATTCTGGCTGTGATGAAGGAAAAAAAGGAACCCAAAAAGGGGATGCAGAATGGTGCACGATTACCCCCAGTAACATAATAAAGGCCCTTGATGTGAATTAGTTTAATAACCTTTTATAAAGAAAGAATTAAAATATAGAGGTTTTTTGGAATTTTGATCAAAATGTTTAAAACATTTCAGTTTTATTTATTAAGTCAATAGTCTTCTTGAAAAATCACCTGTTTTTCACAAAACACTTTATTCTGACGTCAAATATGAGCTAAATTTTGTACACATGTGGAAAATTAAGTAAACTATTTCTCTAAAACAGAACATAAAAATAATGGCTTATTCATTTGATGCCATATTTTCCAAAAACAAATAGAATTCCCTTTCTTTCCCAATACTTGGCTCTAAGTTTCATATGTTACTTCTCTTGTACTTTTTAAGTAGCTTCAGTTACCCAAGATGCAAATCTTAGACAATTAATGAGGTAGAAGTATCAAATACCATCCCTAAAGATGTTTAAAAGCTAAATTATAAATTCTACTATAAAATTATAAACTTGACTACAAAATACTCAAAGTTTGAGAAAAATAATAGAACTATATGTCTACTAGAACTATTATTTACCAATCTAAATATGCTAATATTACAAAAATTCCTGCCAAATTTTTTCCTGAGATGATTAAAAAAAAGTTACATGTAATTGTTTATACACTAAATACCTTACACTGTAACCTTTATTCTCTCCATTAATGGTGGATGGATGCAAAAAAATAATTTCAAAATTATACACAATGTTATATTTGAATAAAATACTATGTATATATAATGCACATTATATAAACAATATACAAGTGGTCTTCAAAAGGTTTGTGGAAAGATTCATGTTATCATTTAATTGCATTTTCCCACAAACTTTTGAAGTACCCTCATATATAAATACCTATTTTATGAATTTACAATACTTGTATAACTTTCAAGAAAATAACTTTAAACGTGAATTTCCATATGGGTTACAGTTTTGTAGGAGAGGTTAACTCAGAGAACATTGACTTAGCATTAGCATTTACAGAATAAATTTGTATGGAACTCACACACACACATGCACACCCTTTACATACACCTTGACAGTCCCCATAGCTCCTTGATCTG
>NW_007788380.1:0-2329 GCF_000696425.1 Galeopterus variegatus
AGGGCAGCCTAAGGCAAGTATGACATCTCTACAGATTTGTCACGGACCTTCTGTCTTTTTCCCATCTTAAATGCATATCCTTTATTCTCAAGTTTGTCTCATGGCCCATGATAGTTAAAGTTCTAGCTGTTATGTCCACATTCCAAACAGGAAAGAAGAATATGGAAAAATAAAAAGCTTTCTTCCCAGCTGAATTCCTTTAAGCAACCTTCCTAGGAGTTCCTTACAACATTTCCATGTGTATATCATGGGCCTGAGCTTTTCATATTGGGATAAAGCCTAAAACTGAAAAATAAAGAGACAGCAATTTAAGCATGTTATATACTGAAATGAAAGTAAACGCCATAGTTAAGGCCTTGATGAAAAGTGTTGCCTGTGAAAGGAGAGTGAGGGTATGGTATGGGTGTGGGAAGGGGGAGCTCCTGCTTGTTGAAATAAGATTTATAAAATTATTTGACATTTTAAAATATATAGACGTATAGCTTTGATACAAAAAATTAAATTAAAAACTGAATGAGAAAAACAAAACTCCATAGAAGTTCTCAAACTGAACAAAATACAACAGCAGCATACACATATATGTTTTTTTCCATTGATGATTTGGCCAACTTGAAGGAAAGAAGTTTTTCTGAAATTACAAGTTAAGATGCAATTTTTACTCAGACTTAATTTTAAGAATAAAGGAAGGCCAGAACTCTCTTCCTTAGGTTCACATGCCATAGTACCAGATTACCTTAAGTCTCTAGGGCGTGTTTGCAAGCAGTCATTCTCACAAGTTTTCTTTCTGCTGTACTAGAAAACCTTTGTGACTGACACTTGAAGGTCTGTTCCTTGAGGCAAGAGACTGAAGCCCTGACACTGAGGTTAAATGTTATCTCTGTTGTTCAAGGCAAGGACCAGCCAAGCCAGAAGTCCTGTCGATTCAATGGCCTGGAAAACGATCAAGCCGCCGAATCCAGAGACACAACAGCTTCTCCCCTAACAGCCCTCAGTTTAATGTCAGTGGTCCAGGTAATGCACCCTTCCTTGTTATCCTTTGTCAAAAATCAACTCAATTTGCATATTCCAATTGATTATTTGAACACACAGCAACTAAGACAACAATAGTAATGGAACACTCTCCTTATACTAAGTAAGTCTGAAACAAGCAGTGAAGTGTGTAGGGTATTAGAACTTCAGTGAAGTATGTAGGGTATTAGAACTGCGGTGGTGATCCTAACCATCAATTCTGTCAGAATCCTAGCAGCTGTGCCTGGGAAGCACACAGAGAGACAGGGGGCAGTGAAGTGTGTAGGGTATTAGAACTGCGGTGGTGATCTTAACCATCAATTCTGTCAGAATCCTAGCAGCTGTGCCTGGGAAGCACACAGAGAGACAGGGGGCTCCATCAGCTGAGAACCAGAGACCTGAGCTCTATACAGCTCCCCATCATCTTGAAGCAAAGTGGTTCCCTTTAGGCTCCACCCTAATATGCTCTAGATCTCCGGGGCCTCCCTAAGCAGACGCTAAATTCATTTTGGGAAAAGGATCCTTGTTTTCTTTCATGATGGTATTAGTCATAGCTGGTGTTTTTGAAGTTTATAATGTAAGATTTATTGGGCTAAACCTAACCTATAATTGTTAGGTTATTAAATTTGTAGTGTGTCACTTATAATTATTTGAAAATCAATTTGAAATATGCAAGATTGTGTTGCTAAGTATTTGAGTAATTTTTATAAACCATGCATATATATAGGCACACATATCACTTGAACATGTGGTTTTAACACAAATGAATGTTTAAATACCTAACATTTCAGAAAATCAAAGTACTGACCATATCCTATATTTATACCGATTATATTTGAAAGATTTCAGAGCACTTTCTTGAACACAGCCCTGTTTAATCCCAACACCTTGTAAGATATGTTAGTTTCCCCATTTCCCATTTAACAGCTGAGGAAACTAATGCCCAGAAAGTTAAGCGATTTATCTAAGGTCACATGGAGTATTAGTCCATTTTTGTTGTGAAACGACCTCGAAATCTTAGTATTTCCAACTGCAAATATTTGTTTTTCTCTCTCATGAGTCTATGGTTGGTTGTAATTTGGACGATCTCCAGTGGATGTGGCTCTAGGCGGTAGGTTGAGTTCAGTTCTTCTCATGTAGCCTCCCTCTGGGATAAGGGACAACCAAAGTGTTTGCTTTTCCTGGGGGATGTCAGAAACACAAGCAGCCAGGCCAAAATTATATAAGCATATTTAAAACCATAAGATGCATGCATGTTGTCTGTTAACTTTCTATTGGCCAAACAAGTCAGATGCCAAGTACAGTAACAATGGGGAGGGAA
>NW_007788381.1:0-2328 GCF_000696425.1 Galeopterus variegatus
AGTGCCTCTCTTGCCTTAGGGCGCCGGGGGCCTCTACAAGTGCAGACTGGGTGCCTGCTTTAAATTCTGAGTGTGGGTGTGCTGGGGAAGCTGACACAGAAGTGGAAAAGGGTTGAAAACAAGCACCAACCTGGGCTGTCTGACTATACAGAGAAGGAAGGTCTCTGCGGGCAAAGGTGAGGAGAAAGAAGAGCATTTGGAGTTGACAGGTTGAAGTGTGAGCACAGGTATCTAATAAGCTTCTCTTGGTTGTGTGATAAGGAGGAAATCGGTGTGAGGAACAGAGGACGGTTAATGGAGAGGAGAGTGGAGGTTTCCCAGTGTGTGGCTGGAGGAAAATACCTGAGATGCACACCTAGGGCGGGTTCAGCTTTAAGAAAGATCTGCTTCACAGTTTAGATTTAGAACCTATTGAGAGTTTTCAGTGTGAAGAGTGAGAGTGGAAACTTGGTGTGTAAGGAAAGTGTGTGTGTGTGTGTGTGTGTGTGTGTGCGTGTGTGTGTGTGTTGGCGATTGGCTGGTCGGGGGATTGGAACCCTTGAACTTGGTGTTGCAAGGATGTGCTCTAACCAACTGGGTTAATCAAAATGTTAGCTGGGCATAGTCTGGGAAGAAACGAGCCTGGGGTTGGTCGGTTAGTTCAATTGGTCAGAGCGAGGTGTTATAACACCAAAGTCAAGGGTTCAGATCCTGTACCCATCAGCCGTCAAATAAATAAATAAATAAATAAGCCTGAAATTAGCAAGTGACTGCTTTGTGGATTTCAGACACACTCTTACAAAGTAGTTCCCCCTTATCCAGGGTTTTACTTTCTGAGGTTTCAGTTACCCTGGGTCAACCACAGTTGGAAAATACTGTATTAAATGAAAATTCCAGAAATAAATTCTGAAATAAACAATTCATAAGCTTTAAATTTTGGGCCATTCTGAGAAACGTAATGAAAACCTCGTGTCATATCACTTCGTCCCACCCGGGAAGTGAATCATTCCAACACTACCCCCCAGATAGTCTCTTACCCATCTAGGTTATCGGATTTACTGTCGCGGTAGTGCAGTGCTTGTGCTCAAGTCACACTTATTTTACTTAATAATGGCGCCAAAGTGCAGGAGTAGTGATTTTGGCATATGTATTATAATTATTCTATATTGTTATTAGTTATTGCTGTTAAACTCTTACTGTGCTTAATTTATAAATTAAATTTTATCATAGGTATGTATGTATAGGAGAAAACAGTGTATATAGGGTTACGTACTATCCAGGTTTTCAGGCATCCACTGTAGGTCTTGGATTATATCCTGCATGGATAAGGTGGGACTACAGTACCCTCTTAGGCTAATTATCTCTTAGTACCTTCCTAGGGCTGGGAGAACACCGGAGGAAACAACCATCAGGGAACTCAGTTAGTTGGATTTACTCCAACCCTTGCTGGGAAACTTCACTTCTGCTTCACACCCATCCCCCCATCCCTATTCCCCCCAAATCTACATTCCTACTGGGGCCTAATTAGGAACATCAGTAGGTGAGACACCTCTCCACATAATGGGATTAATGAGAGATGACTAATTTGTTTTAACTTTATTTTGGAGTAATCTGTAAACTTCTCCTCCCACTCTCAGTTGAGTAAGTTCTTGAATGCCTGCCATGTGCCAGGAATTATGTTGGGTGTTAGGTTTGCAAAGATGAATTAGCCAGGGACTCACTAGGAGGTGGGTTCTGCAGTTGTTGAAGATTGAGATGAGCTGGGCCTGAGCTAGGGTGTTGACCCTGATAAGAGGAAGAAAGGACTAAAAGATATATATATATATATATATATTTTTTTTTTTTCCTTTTTTGACTGGTAAGGGGACCGCAACCCTCAGCATGGTGTGGTCTGCACCACGTTCAGCCAGTGAGCGCACCGGCCATCCCTATATAGGATCCGAACCCAGAGCGAGGTGTTATAACACCAAAGTCAAGGGTTCAGATCCTGTACCCATCAGCCGTCAAATAAATAAATAAATAAATAAGCCTGAAATTAGCAAGTGACTGCTTTGTGGATTTCAGACACACTCTTACAAAGTAGTTCCCCCTTATCCAGGGTTTTACTTTCTGAGGTTTCAGTTACCCTGGGTCAACCACAGTTGGAAAATACTGTATTAAATGAAAATTCCAGAAATAAATTCTGAAATAAACAATTCATAAGCTTTAAATTTCGGGCCATTCTGAGAAACGTAATGAAAACCTCGTGTCATATCACTTCGTCCCACCCGGGAAGTGAATCATTCCACCACTACCCCCCAGATAGTCTCTTACCCATCTAGGTTATCGGATTTACTGTCGCGGTAGTGC
>NW_007788382.1:0-2328 GCF_000696425.1 Galeopterus variegatus
ACCATTTCTTTGTAGAATTCAGTGCCCCCCTCTCCTGCTGTGCTTGCTTGGTGTGTGTGTACACTACGGAAAGACTTGCTTGGTGTGTGTGTACACTACGCAAAGACTTGCTTGGTGTGTGTGTACACTACGGAAAGACTTGCTCTTGCTGCTGTTGTGCACTATTGAGTCAAGACGTAAATGTTAATGTTAGTTGAACTGCTTATTGTACATCTCTTTTTCTCTTGATCAGAAAGTAGAATCTCATTTAATTTCCTAATTATATGTTAAAATACAGGCCAAATATTTTTTTTTTTTTTGTAACTAAACAAAAAAAGGAGGGGAGGGTCTCGTAACTAAAGAAAAAAAGGAGGGGAGGGTCTCTTTGGAAGATTTTCTCAGCAACTTAATAAAAATGATAGTATTTTTGTAACTAAACAAAAAAAGGAGGGGAGGGTCTCTTTGGAAGATTTTCTCAGCAACTTAATAAAAATGATAGTAATTGCCTTTACTATCTCTTTATCATATTATTAAAACTAAGTAATAATATTTAGGCAAATTTTGTGCTTTAAGAAAATGCAGGTGCTACATTTTGCATCATATTCTTCAAGCCAGATTCATATTTATGAATTATCTATATATTCTGTGTTCTACTCTAAGGCAATGCATTTACTAAATATTTGCCATTTATTCTAGCATCTTTAGGAGGGCACATTTTTATTTGCATAGGCACATCTCCTCTATATGCCATCAGTTCCATAAAATGAAGCAGCTGAAAATGATTGCTCTAAGCTGTGGCACATTATTGTTTGGCAAAGAGATCGTTGTGATAGGGGAAATGGGATTTGATTTGCATCAGTGCTGTTTGCATTCAACTTGTAAAATGCATAGGGCCTTCAACAGAGTAGGCAAGATGAGAGACATATTCTCTTTTCAAGTCTTATTCAAGAACTGTCTGTGATTCAGCCTGCTGAAAAATAAGAAAGCAAGCATCCAACTGTTATATTAAAGTAGCGTGTTGTTCTAGTTGAGTACCCCAGACTTGTCTTAAAAAGGAATGGATTTTATTGTGTCTGCACACTAGTTTTGTCTTTCACATTAAGATTTATGTTTTATGGATTTGCTCTAAGATAAAAGAAGCAGTTCTCACCATGGGAGACTCAGCTACTTTATCTTTTCCTTTTGTTCCTCTTTCTTATTTTCGAGATATCTCTTTTCATATAGGAAGTCTTACTGAGTGAATTGAAGTATCAGACTCTGTAATTGTAGGCATTTCCTTTTGTTCAGGATAAAATTCAATGATAACTCCTGTGAAAAGTGATGGGTGAAGAGGGGAATAGATTTGTGTTGTTAAAGGCAAGCAAGAAACAGACGATGAAACTCACCAAGTGTTGGAATTTCTGCCTCCCACCATCAACTCCCCAGAATATCACTTATAAATAGTGTAATAAAGATGGTTTTGCCTTTTGGCAAAAAAAAAAAAAAACAAAAAAAACATTTTCTGTCTTATGCTAGATATGCAATTGAGCATTTTAAGCTTGAAAACACATTTGTAATCCAGCCAGAGTTTAAGATCATGTTCTTTGCTAAAGAATGCATATGAGTAGAATATGTTTTCAAATAACTTTCTTTGGTTTTAGGTACGATTCTGGTGGACAACATGCTGATCAAAGGGACTGCTGGAGGACCAGACCCCACCATAGAACTCTCCTTAAAGGACAATGTGGATTACTGGGTGTTGTTGGATCCTGTTAAACAAATGCTTTTCCTGAACAGCACAGGCAGAGTTCTGGATAGAGATGTTAGTAATTTGTTTTTCTTTGCCCCTGTGTTATAACTTTATTATAATTTAAATGTCTACATGTGTTTGTTAATATGACATTAGGTTTATCTTATATAATGAGTTTATTCCCTGGATATATCAACAACAACAAAAAAGTTTTTTTAAAACTCCTTGAAAGAAGAATGGGAAAAGAAGGGAACATTGTATCTGAGAGAACCTTTATAGTTTTCCTTTTAATATCTTGAAAGCTTGTCAAGTTTCTGAACAAGAAGAGAACAGAAAGCTTGGAAAGAAGAGGTGATAACCTTGATAAAGCAGAACAAGCATGGCTGTGATCCATTTCTCTCCTGCAATGGCAAATGATGAGAATGGCACTCAGCTGTTGGCTTGAGGACAAAGAGTTTGGTGGGTGCAGTCACAAGTGGCTGCTCTTACAAGGAGTGAGCATTGGTTAAAGGGTAAAGCTGTAGCAATGTGCTCATATAACTGTAAAAAAAAGAAAAAGAAGATGGGCAGAAGTTGCCTGACTATTTCCCAGTCTGGTAGTTCTCAGGCAACGTGACATA
>NW_007788383.1:0-2327 GCF_000696425.1 Galeopterus variegatus
ATTAGTGTCTATTTCCTTCTTAAGTCTAATAGAGTTTGTTTTATAAATCTGGCTGCTCCAATATTGGTTGCGTATATATTTATGATTGTTATGTCTTCTTGATGTATCAATCCTTTTATCATTATGTAGTGTCCCTCATTGTCTCTTTTTATGGTTTTTAGCTTAAAGTCTATTTTATCAGATATAAGAATAGCTACTCGATTTGACCTTCTATTCTTTCCTCCAGACTTCATCAATCCCTTCCCTCATTTCTTCAAGAAGAGGGGAACAAAAATAACAGTGATTTTCTTTTACTACATGGTTTGGAAGGGTCCTTTGTGAAGGAAACTTGTAATAATTGTTTGTCTTTGGCCCCTTCTTTAATAGCTTTTAGGGTCAGTGAAGAGATGAATCACGATTGCTACCTGGCCAAATAGCACAGCATATTTTCACACCAGCCTTAAAGGCCTTTAGGGAAATCTATTTCTATTTATTGAAGCTATTGAAATAAAGACCCTTTCTAACCTTTGACAACTCTGTCACAACAGCAGGAAAATACATTGTATATAAACACTGGGAAATAATAGATACAAACACAGGCAACTATAAATGAGATTCATTGTTAGTAGTATTTGGGGCAGTTTTATTTCTCCACAAACATCAGACTAATTTATCAAAAAAAAAAAAGGAAAAGAAAAGAAAAACTGAAATTAGTCTTACCATCACAGCTTGTAACATGGAGTCAAAAGTTCCATCATTCTTGGGGCCGGCCCGGTGGCGCATGCTACAGTGCGCCGCTTGGGAGCGCGGTGGCGCTCCCACCGAGGGTTCGGATCCCACGTACAGACCGGTTCCCGCTCACTGGCTGAGCGCGTAATAACTTCGTATAGCATACATTATACGAAGTTATACGAGAAGACCTGTTAACCAGGAGAGATGGAAACTATCCAGGGGCTATTTGCCACAACCGGCAGAGGCAATCTTTTAAAAGGACTGAGTCTGACAAGCGGCTAAGAAGGAAATCTCAAATTTTTTGACTTATCTAATATATATATATATATATATATATATATATATATGATAAGTTTCTAGGTCCCTTGGTTCACCTCCTGTGTGAGTGATTTTAGTTTTCCTTTGGCTACAGTATTAAGCAGGATAGGTTGTACATATATGGTCGCTTTTGCAGCTATGGGGAGAACTTTGGAGTCAAACCTTCTATGTTGTATAAGAAAGGAGAAGTGATAACTGGCAAAATGGGAAACCACAGGAGAGCACAAATGAGGCTTGCAGATTCAGATCGTGAGGAAGAGGTGTTGCCCTGATGCTTCAGTGCCTGGGACAGGGTGTTGAAGCAGCTCTACTTCAAAAAAGAAATATGTCTTTGAGGGGTAAATGTTACTTGGGGTTTATAGGAATTCACATATGTGCTCTAGTGTGATTTAGTGGAATTAGTTTTGGTTTCTTGTATAGTTTGTAGGATTCTTTAGATAAATTTGAATTAGACTTGGATCCTGTTTGCCTCTTCGCTTGCCTTTGGGGCCCTGCTTCTGAGCAGCAGACTCACTGTTCCATCCTCATTGTGGCAGCTAGAGTTCAGGACTTCACCACTGCACCATGAATGATGACAATAATAATACTGAAAATAATAACAAGAATAATATATATGCCAGGTACTGTTCTAAAAGTTTGACATATATTATCTCATTCAATATCCTTACCCTGACCTTTCGAGTTAGGCATTATTATTGTCTTATCCCTACCAAAAATTACTTATTGAACCCTTATCTCCATGCTATTCTATATTTTTCCCTCTAGCTCTTCCTACTTATGTATCCAGTCATTCTTCATCCCATTCTTTTCCTCTGTACCACTGTGTACATTTTATTAGGCAGAGAAGAGGGAAGAAAATTTTCCTGACAGAAGAACAGCAGGAGCAAAGTCAAGGAAGAATAAAAACTGCATGGCATATTTTCAAGAAATGACTAGCGACTGTCTGGCATAGAGGATACTTAAGGGACAGTAGAAGGAGGTGAAACTAAAAATATAGACCACAGAGGTATTTGAAGTTCTTCTGAATTTCTTTATTTTGATCAAATACATATATCTCACTTGTGTTTGTATGATTAGACTCTAGCTTTAAAAATATGTCTAGAGTCCAAACACTTTTCAGCACCTCCATTGCTACCACCCTTGTATAAGACAGAATCATCTTTCTCCTAGTGTTGCATTAGCTCCCTAACTACTCTTAAATCCATGCTATTCTTCAATCTATAGTCAACACATAATGCAGAGTGACCCTTACAAATGTTAGTTGGCTCATGCCACAACATTCTCAAAATGCTTCAATA
>NW_007788384.1:0-2327 GCF_000696425.1 Galeopterus variegatus
AATCAATCATTATAGGGGGAACACAAGTATCATGATTAGTTTCAGCTTTCCCTAAAGAATATGTAGAATTCTGTCCACAAGAAAGATGGAGCAAATGGCTGAAGGTTGGGCAATAACCATGTCTATCATGTGGAGGATTCCTCAGCTGGGATCTGTTGCACTTTAGCAGCTCACTTCCTATATGTGGGGAAGCTGCACATGAGCTTAAGATGCACATAGCTTCCCCCTATGTGTGGAGAAGCTATGCCCAGGGCTGCTTGGAGGCTGAACAATCACAAGACTCTCCTGCCAGGCTTGGGGCTTTATGGTAATACACTCCTTTGAAACTCTAATTCATTGCTGGTTGATTTAATTTGGAGATTCCATTTACTGGTAGTTTAGTCAATGTTCTTTTGGTTGCAAAGAACAGAAAGCAACACAAACTAGCTTAATCAATTATTCACATAATAAAAAATTCAGGAGGCTGGTTTTGTTTCAATCATAAGTGGATCCAAAATGTCAGTTGATGTCATTAGTGCCCTGTTGTATATCCCATCTCGTAGAATTCTGTCCACAAGAAAGATGGAGCAAATGGCTGAAGGTTGGGCAATAACCATGTCTATCATGTGGAGGATTCCTCAGCTGGGAGCTGTTGCACTTTAGCAGCTCACTTCCTATATGTGGGGAAGCTGCACATGAGCTTAAGATGCACATAGCTTCCCCCTATGTGTGGAGAAGCTATGCCCAGGGCTGCTTGGAGGCTGAACAATCACAAGACTCTCCTGCCAGGCTTGGGGCTTTATGGTAATACACTCCTTTGAAACTCTAATTCATTGCTGGTTGATTTAATTTGGAGATTCCATTTACTGGTAGTTTAGTCAATGTTCTTTTGGTTGCAAAGAACAGAAAGCAACACAAACTAGCTTAATCAATTATTCACATAATAAAAAATCCAGGAGGCTGGTTTTGTTTCAATCATAAGCGGATCCAAAATGTCAGTTGATGTCATTAGTGCCCTGTTGTATATCCCATCTTTCAAGGATGTTTTCCTCAATGTTAGCATTTTTCTCAGGAAGACTCCTTCCTTGCTCAAAACGCCCATTTTTCAAGATTAGCAGTTGGAAACAAGACAGACAAAGTCCTTCCATAGAGCTTACTTTCTAGTGGGGTGGGAAACAGCCAGAGAAATGTATGAGCAAGCATATAAATAATTTCATAAATAAGTTAAAATGTTTCCAGATAGAGAGAATACTGTTAAGAAAATAAAGCAGGATATTAGGATAGCATATGATTGGCTGTGGAGGACAATGGTGATATATGATGCGGTTAAGAAAACATCCATTTCTTGTGAGAGCTGAGCTGAGCTATGGACGATGAGCTAGCCAACTGCAGCTCGGGGTGTGGCAAGAAGAGGAACAGCAACTGCAAAGGTCCTGAGGCAGAAATAAACTCAACCTGTTTGAGCAGACAAAAGGCAAGTGTGACTGAGCTCACTCTTAAAGAACTAACAGAAATTAGCCAGATTTAGAGATGAAGAAGTGGGAGGATTGGAGTTTACTTCATGCAAAGAGATTGTGCACGGTGTTGGAATAGCAACTTTAACCAAAAGAGAGAAAATCTTAAAAGCCAGTGTAAGCCATGAGAACAGGGGAAAATATGGAAGTTATGGTCAGTAACATACGAATCTGGGCTTTTCTTCTATTCCTATCCAGGCAAAAGGAGTGAATTCAATGGAGTGTCCTTACCTCATGGGATTCTAAGTCACCTGCTAATAACTTCTAAACATTTCAATAATAGCTACCATTTTATTAAGCACCTACTATTTTCTAGACATTGTAATAAGTGTCTGAGGTACATTATCCAATCTCTAAGTAGATATCATTCCCACCAATCTCTAAATAGATATCATTCCCAACTTACAACTGAAGAACTGAGCCTCAGAGAGTTTAAGTAATTTTCCCACAGTAAATGGCAAAGCTGGGATTCAAAACCAGGTCTTCTGTGTCAAAACTCATGTTCTTTGCACTATTCTGTGCACCATCAAAAGCACAGTTGTATCCAGGGATGGAGTGGGGTAGTAGACGTTGGAAAGGAAAGATGGGCAGCTTCTCCCGAGAGGTTCACAGAGTAATACCCATTTCTTTGAGGAAGTGAATATGCTCAGGGAATTGTGCTTGGCCTTGTTGGCTCAGAAGTAAACTCAGATCAGCCAAGCTTATGATGCTTATGATGGTACAATCAGAATGCCAGCTTCAAATATGATTGCCTGGAAAAGTACAGGCAAAATATATAGTCAACAATATGAAATATTGTCCTAGCCTCCCGAGCCATGGTGGGCCCCCCCCCCC
>NW_007788385.1:0-2327 GCF_000696425.1 Galeopterus variegatus
AAAAAAAACAGAGGCCTAGTAAGCTTAATTTTCCTAATGTTATATATTTCGTTTAATTTAAATATTATTTTAGCTATTAAAAAGTAAAGTTTTGATATTCTCTATCATCTCTCTCTCTCTATCCATCCAGAGATCTGAGTAGTTTAGGGTTCCCTTCTTTTCTGTTTTTTGAAAGATATTGTGGTAAGTAGGTGTATCACAGAAGCCCCAAATCGGAGACAGCACTCATATAGTGTGTGCCTGTTCCAAAACACTCACTCAGTATTTCAATAGGTAGAGACATCAGTTTATTAGACTTATGGGAGCTACTGACAGCTGCCGGCCAGCTGGATATCCTGCCTCCATGGAGTACAAACAACATAACGGTTATACAGGTAACAGATCAAAGTAGGAGTGTAAATCATTCGAAGGCTTACACACAGACCCTCACCCACCCAGTTCGCATAAGTCAGAGTGCACAGGAGATCTGGCTGAGTAGATAAGTTAATCTACTCACTACTCTCCTGGCACCAGAATGTTTTAAAACAAGCATGCTAATTCATTTATTTAGGGTCCCTGCTTCTTGCAGTCTTCATTTTGTCTTAAAGGGGATGTGCCTGTCCTTGGGTAACTACCTTGGCCAGGGGTAGTTTCCCAAGGAGAGGGGAACTCTGGTATGCACAGGGAGGAAGAATCGGGCTATGTCCAGCATGGACCCTACAGTAGGTGTTAAATCTCCTTTAAAGATTTTTGTAGGATTCTCCAGTGAAACTATTTGGGCCTGGAAATTTCTATTTTGGGATCAGTTTAACTAAAACTCCAACTAAATTAAAAAAAAATTATAGTTCATTAGTTCTGTAATATTTATTTAATAATATTTAACTTCTATTTCTTTGCTGACATTTTATCTTTTTTCATTTGTGTCAAGATGATTTGTAATTGATTGCATAAGCATTTGTATGATGGCTTATTTGAAATACTGGTGACATAGCTCCAATATACAATCTGTCTCATTGCTGACTATCTTTTCTCACTAAAGTTCTGATTTTCCTGGTTCTTGGTGGGATAAGAGATTTTATTTAGCTTTATCCTGGACATCTGAATATATAAGGAAACTTTAGATCCTATTTAGTCTTATTTTTTCTTTTTTTAAAAAATTTTTTTTCAGCAGATAGTACCTTTGTTGAGATGTCACACAAGAGCAAGATGGTTATGCTTTATGCTCAGCTTCTGCTGGGCTCCAGTGACACCACTGTGGTGAAACTGGGTCTTGGATTCACACTGATTTTTTGTGAATGGGTGGGGTGGAAGTCTGCACTGATACTTGCCTGGTAAATGTGAAGCACCCCTCCCACCCCCGCTTTGCCTCTTAGTGCAGGTGTTAGATAAGCTCCCCTCTGGGTTCCTTGGCACTGGGGAGATAATGGGTGAAATCAGGATGTGGACTGGTCCAGCTTTCCCCACCTACTTTCTCCTCATTGATGTTACATCAGGATGGAGGCTCAGCTCCTACTGGCAAATTAATCACTTTTTAATCTCGAAAAATGAACTTCAATTTAGATCATATATTACCTGGAGCTTCAAAGTAAGCCACAGATTTTTCAACTGGATGTAAATAAATATGAAATGGCAATATGGACTTCCCAAGTCCACCATTTCTGGTCTGAATCTTAGATATTATGATCTGAGATAAAAGGAGAGGAGGGAAACAAAAAACTTGTCATTTTCTGGAGTTTAGTTATCTCGGATAGTATTCGTCATCCTCTGTGCTGTGTACAATAAAAAGAGGATTGAAAACTGATGATGGATGTACATGCTACTGCTGTGACAACATGCTATTGTCACATGCCATGAGGAAAACATCATAATTTGGAAATTATAACTGAACAAGAAACTAGCTTGTATTTTGGAATAATTTCAAAGTATTCTTAAAGGTGTAAAATTTCCCCCAAAATGTCACCAACAATCCATTTACCAATCCATCTGCTGAACAATAAGGGATGATGCCACTTAAACAAAGTATTAGCTGGATCTTAGAAGTGGAAAGTTAGAAGTAGAGAACTGATAGGACTTCGGGCATCTGAGCTGAAGTGGTTTAAGGCAGGTACAGCCATCTCTCAGCATCTGTGGGGGTTTGGTTCCAGAACCTCCCATAGATGCCAAAATTCATGGATGCTCAAAACCCTGACATAAAGTAGTGTTTGCATGTAATCTATGCACATCCTCTCATATACATTAAATCATCTCTAGATTGCTTATAATGCCTAATACAATGTAGATGCTATGAAACAGTTGTTATATACTGTACTGTTAGGGAATAATGACAGGGGAAAAAAATGTCTGTACAT
>NW_007788386.1:0-2327 GCF_000696425.1 Galeopterus variegatus
GACTTTATAGCCTGAGGAAAATTTCCAGTCCTCTGCAAGGTCAATATTTGAAACTGCAAGAATTTGGAAACCCAGGCCCTGTGAGGTACATTTGCTTTATAGTATATTCCACAGTGCCCCAGTGTTTCCCTGGTAGGCCCATCTCCCCCACTGTCCATGCTGCAAACACTTGCCATGGGACAGGCCATGCACCAGTCCCTTGCAATGACTCACCAGACTCTGAGTGGTTCCCTTTTTTCAGTTGTTGTGGCTCCTCGCTCATATGTGGGTCCACTGGAACCCTATTAGTGGTCTTGCTGGCCTGGGGGCCATCAAGGCCCTCTTCACCCCTGCTGCCTCCAAGCAACTTCATCCAAGGGGCACAGCTGTGGCTTCTGCCGGCTCCCGCTCCGTGCACTCACCAGCTCTAGCCTTAAAGCAGCCACAGCATGAAATGGTTGGAGCAGTTTTTTCTCTCTCATCGTGGCTTCTCCCACCTTCATGCACTCCGCAGGTCTCTCCTCCTCTTCCCTGAGTGCTAGTGGACCCAGCTTGGCTGTTGTTGCTTTTTTATAGTTGTAAATTGGTTGATTTGTGGAAGACCATCTATTCCACTATCTTGACCAGAAGCCTGGGTCTTGACGTAGTTTGTGATAATTTTTGCAAATATCCACAGGTCTTTGTACATAAGCTTGTTAATTGTATGGTTCAAATGCTCTGTGTTCTGATGTTTTTCCTGTCTGTTTGCTCTGTCAGTTGCTGAGAGAGATATGTTAAAATATTCATTAGGATAGTGGATTTGTCAATTTTTCTTTTCTTTCACTTTTTGTTATTATGTTTGGAAACTGTATTTTATTTTGTTGTATTGATGTGTATGAATTAAGAATTATTATTCTTTTATAGTCTAGTGGTAATTTTTGCCTTAAAGTTGGTCTGCTATTGATAGAGTAACTTCAATTTATTTGGTTAATTTTTGCCTGTTATAAATTTTTCTATCCCTTTACTTTCAGTTTTTCTGTAAGTTAGGCATACCTCTTACAACTAGTCTACGTTTAGATTAAAAATATACATGATTTCGGAGTCACTCTTAAATGGTGAATTTAGTTGATTTTTGTTTATTGTTATCACTGATATTTGGGTTCATTTCTATCATCTTTGTGCTTTAAAATTTTTATCATGTATTTTCTACTTCTTTTCTGTTAGGAGTTGATCACATTCATGTTTTATTTTTCCTCTTCTACTAGTTTGAAAGTCATTCATTCTGTTTCAATTCCTTTAGTCACATTTCTATTTTTAAAATGCATTCTTGACTAATTAGAGAATTTAAGCCTCTCTCTTTCCAAATAAAGAATTTTAGAAAGTTCTAAGCAAAATCGTTCCTCTGTCATCTTACATGTTATTGTCTGGTATTTTTGTTTAACCTTTTTTCTGTATCTCCCAAAATTAATTATTATTATCTTACTCATTCAGTTCTTTTTTAACCTTAATCTTATATTTACCAATTTATTTTCTTACCATTGCTTCTTAAATCTCATTGTTTCCTTTTGGTTCATTTTTCTTCAACCCAAAGAACACAGTATAGCAGTTAGTTCAAAGGGGCTGTGAATGATATATCTTCTCAATCTTTGCTTAATGGAAAGTGCCTTTAATTTATCCTTACTCTTGAATGATAGTTTAGCTGGGAATATAATTCTAAATTGAAGGATTTTTTTTCTCCTTTGTCATTTTAAAGACATTATCCCATTTAGATTTACAGTGGCTAAGACATTTGGGTACCAGCACAGTAATAGAAAAATAGATCTATAAAACAGAGTAGAGAATTCAGAAAAAGATACTTTATATACAAATATTTCTTAAATGTCAAGGCTTTTAAAATCAGTGGGAAATGCTTATTTAATAAATGGTATTGGAAAACTGTATACCCATATGAAAAATATAACATGAAATATCAATATCCCATGATACAAACATCCATAAAGTTCCAAATAGTGTTGAACCACAAAGTGTTTACGAAGATATAGAAGAATATTTGCATATTCTTGATGTGAAACAAAAAGACAGATTTGAGTATGTATTAAACTTCTTATGACAAAAGACACCATAAACAAAGCTAAAATATATATATAACCAAAAGTTATCTATTGTTATTATGTAAAGAGCCTTTATAAATTATTAGGAGAAAAAAAGACAAAATAAACAAATAGACTGTTCATCAGTAAAGAAATATAAATGGCAAGCATATTAGTCAATCTTGTAAAAGGTACAGAGTAAAACAAGATTGCTTTATCACTTTTCAGATTAGCAAAGTTTAATAGTTATTTTTAATGCCCAATGGTATTATGAGAAAA
>NW_007788387.1:0-2326 GCF_000696425.1 Galeopterus variegatus
CAACACCAAGCCAAGGGTTGAGATCCCCTTACCGGTCATCTTTAAAAAAAAAAAAAAATTAGTCAACCTGATGGTTCCAGCTTGTCCAGTGGAATATGTGCCGCTTTGCTTCAAGTAACTAGTTTCTACTGTTAAGCTGGCTTCTTTCCAGAGAACTAAATTCACTTCCTTTGAGAAGCTTTTTGAAAAGTCAGAACTCCTGCTTTTAAAGTCTGTCACATTTCTCATTTATTGAATAGCCACTGGAAACTAATATCAAACAAGCTTAATGCTACCACTAATGATATTGGACAAATATTTTAATAATGTATAACAAGCTTATGAATAGTTTAAAGTTAATGCTAGAGCCTGAAAAATGAAAACTACACCAAAACAAGTCACAATCTTTTAAATTTTTTTTGATTAAAAAAGAAAAGAAAAAGACAATTTCTTGGATTCTTGGATTCTTTGCAAAGGGGAGGATACTCCTGTGTTAACCTGTCACAGTCATATTTTTAATATGCAGAAAACAAAAAAAAAGTCAGGTTCCCATACCAGCCAGCCACCAAAAATAAAAACCTATTTTTAACACAGTGTGTTGCACTTTAAGAAGAGAATGGGAGGAAAAACCACCCACAAGTCAACTCCTAGAAATAAGCACTTTAGAATAGGTTCTATGCATATATGTGTGTACCATACGTAATTTCATTTCATTTTTTAAATAGGCTCATGTTCTTTAAATTGCTTTCTTCTAAGTAATGAGTTTTAGTGGCATCCCTGTAGCGTATGCTGTGTGGATACCATTAGTCCATCAGTATTTATCTTCCATTTAATGCCTGGGTTGTGGGCAGATAGCAAGGCAGAAGGCAAACTCGGTTTCTAAGCCCAGTGACTGGAGTTCAGAGAGGATGTTAGAGTAATTTACAACCAGGCTACCGCTATGGTTTGAATGTGCCCTCCGAAGCTCATCTTGGAACTTGATTCCCATTAGATCCATTCATGGATTAGTAATGGGTTAATGGTCTAGTGGGTTATCGGAGAGCAGACTGGTGGCTTTATAAGGAGAGGAAGAAAGCATGTGAACATGCTGGTCCTCTTGCCCTGTGGCCATGTGATGCCCTTCGCCACCTGGGGACTCTGCAGAGTTACATCAAGAAGGACCTCACCAGATGTGCTCCCTTGATCTTGGACTTCCCAGCCTTCGAAACTGTAAGAAATTTCTTTTCTTTATAATTATCCAGTTTCAGGTGTTCTGTTATAAACTACAGAAAATTAAGACAGCTACCTCTCATTCTGATTACATAATTTCTTTCCAGTCTATCATTGCTAATCTTTTGCCATTGTAAATAATTGGACATCCTTATGTGTACATGTGTACTTTATTTCCTTTGGATAGACCAATAGACGTAATTGCTGAGTCAGAACATTCGTAAGGCTTTTGGTACCCACACAGCTCTTTCATAAACTGTCTTAGGGTGGGTCACTTCTGCAGGAGTGAACTTCGTTCATTTGATATTGCTCTTTAGTTAGTAGGGTTCTGCTGTTTTCTGCTGTCCTCCCTCCTTGTCCCCAAATCTGGGTAGTATTGTTGTCAAAACAAAAAAGTACTCAAACATATTTTATTGTAACTACATAACAAATAAAACCTATCATTTTTCTACTGCTTAAACCATTTCATCTATAAAAATACTGCAATTCTCTGAAGTTGCCCTTCTGTGTGTACACCTGATTTGCTGTGGAAGAAAATCCTAGAAACTTTCCCCGTCAAAGACTTAGGGGTTCTGGTTGTCCATTAGTGTTAGTGAGGTTCTTCACCTGCTGGACAAGCACTAACACAGCGGGGACCTGGAATAGCCGGACTAAGCTGTCCTTAGATGTTGATAGCCTGGATTAGATGCTTTGGGTCTTGCTTTTATGGCATGATTTTTTGTTTTGTCATTGAATATACTTATATAGCCTTTAAAATGTATTTTAGTGGGAATATGTTATGTTTTTAAGGAGTTAAAATACATAATATACAGATGTTTTCAAGATTCAGTGTTTTCGAATATACTTATATAGCCTTTAAAATGTATTTTAGTGGGAATGTTATGTTTTTAAGGAGTTAAAATACATAATATACAGATGTTTTCAAGATTCAGTGTTTTCCCCTCCATTTTGGGCAGCTGTTGCCAGGTATACTGGGGTACTGTGTTTGTCCCTACAAATTTAGTCTGTGTTAGCTAGCGATTACTTTTGAAGTGTTAGGGAGTACAGAGATGGTATGAATTAATGTTTTCTGGGGGGACAATGTAGAGAAGATGCCAGGCTTATTTGAAATGCTTAAGGAAATTTTGATATGACATGT
>NW_007788388.1:0-2326 GCF_000696425.1 Galeopterus variegatus
CCAGAAAGTTACAGAAAAGGAACATAGGTGGTTACAAAAAGAACAGTAAGATAATTGTCATAGCAACAGTCATTAGGTTTAGTTGCACCAAGAACATCTGCCCTTGGAGCCAGCAATTTTGCTGTGTTACAACTTTTTAATCTACAACAGAGACTTTAGCATAGGGAAATTTCCTTTCTTTTGCAAGCTCAGCACCACACTCTCCCAAGTGAGCCATGGGCCGACCCCCATAAAGGCAGAATTTAAAGGGGAAGCAGAGTGTAAAATTTTAGAAAATTTGCAGCCTGGCCATGTAGTAAAGAAACAGAGAGCATGCAATTGTGCAGCCCAGTGACCCTTAGCTAAGAAGACTAGTGCAAAAGAAAGGGATTACCCAGAGAAGGGGGAAAAGGCCCTGAAGGCATTGCAGAAGCCTCTGGGGGTAACTCTTCCTTTTCAGGCCCAAAGACCTAGGGAGACAAAATGGTCTTGGGGAACAAGCCAGAGACACCCTCCATGGGCTCATTGCCCAGGACCACCTTGGAAAGCTACATCCAGCATCAGCATCCCACCATCTTTGGCTGCTCCAGCCATGGTTAAGGAATATACTCCAAACTCTTGGTATTAGCTTTGAGATAGTCATAAAAGTAACCTCCCTGGTGTGCTGTATTCTCTCAAAAGTTTTAAATGCTTTGTGCAGCCATCCATCAAATGTCAAATGGTCTCTTGTCAAATGGGCTGTAACAACAAAAATTCAAAGAAATGCACAATAACAAGGACGCCTTATCCTGTGAATGCAATGAATGACGTGCTGAGACCAGAACACGGAATGATGGTAACCGAGATGTGCTAATGCCCAAAAGGAGGGAATTAAGTCAAAAATTATCAGAGGCCATTGTTTTGGACTAAGTTCCTGCACTACGCCCCAACAGACCAGACTAAAAACCAAAGATTTTGGGACACCCCTGCTAAGTTTAGAGTCACTTAGGCTGTGGTCTGGCCTTCTAAGAAGTCAGGAGGAAGGTAACAGTCAACTTCCCAAACAGGCCAGTTTAAATCTTCGATAGGGATGACAGTGATGTTCTCTCTGCTTTAGTCCTTACACAGAAGAGACAGCCTAGGGCTGGTGGGTTAGCTTAGTTGGTTAGAGAACGGTGTTAAAATACCAGGTCAAGGGTTTTGATCATGGTACTGGCCAGCCACAAAACAAACAAACAAACAGACTTGATGTTAACTAGTCAGTTATTTTCCTATTCTGTCTCCCTGCCCCCACCTTACAAAGACAGTAACTTTGAGATGACCAATCCAATATTTTGTGCTTTGTTTCTGTTTTCTCCAGACTTTTCTGTCTATAAAGTCTTTATTATTTGTTATAGACTCCTGAGCATTTGTCTGACTCTGTCAGATGGTGTTTCCTGGGTCGATCCTCACATTTGACTGCCAACAAATTTTACAAAAATTTTTTAAAATAAAAATAAAAAAATAAATATAAGTAAAAATCATCAGCAAACTAGAAATCGATGAGAATGTCATCAGCCCGATAAAGGGCATCTCCAAAGCCCGCAGGGAACTTCACACACAATGATGAGAGAGCAGACGCTTCCCCTGTCAGTCAGGAAGACAACAGCCTGCTCGTGCCACTTCTGTTCAACATGGTACTGGAAGCTCTGGCCTGGTAAATTAAGCAAGATAAAGAAATAAAAGGCATCCAAAATGGAAAGGAAGAAGTAAAAGAATACCTATTACCAGATAACATGATCTTAACATTAGAAAAGCTTAAGTAACCCACAAATAAAAACTTTAACGGCCAATATTTGAAAATACGGAGGCCTGTGCCCTGCTGCGAATAAGGAAATGGCACAGCCGCGTGTCAGTTCCTTAAAGAAAGAGGAGTGGAATTACCACACAGAGGCAGGACAGAATGGGGACACGCCCCAAGAGGCCACTCATGAACATTCAGGCTGGGGGACACGAGCAGTTAATGAACCCGAGTGCACCGAGGACAGCTTACCCCCACCCTGCCCATCGGCCGCCGCACCTGCAGCTCTGCAGATCGCAGAAACCTGTGCCCCTGCACACTGGGAGACACAAAAGTGCAGGCGACCTTCCCCTGTGAAGTTACACAGGGAGGACAAAGCCACGGGAAGCTAACCAGAAACTTCAGAAGCTCAGGGACCTTGGCAGGGCCCTAAGGCAGCCTGCACCAGCCGGTGACGACTTGACTGCCCTAGATCCTCCCCACAGCCGAGTATTCGTCCCATTAGAACAGAGAAACGAGCTCGGCTTTCAGTACAGGGTCGAGTTACAGGGTGGGAATGTGGTCCTTATTTTTGCATTTCTAAAGCTT
>NW_007788389.1:0-2326 GCF_000696425.1 Galeopterus variegatus
ATGATCTTTTTAATATTTTGTTGGATCAGGTTTTCTAGTATTTTGTTCAGGATTTTTACATCTATGTCCATTAGCAGTAGTAAATAGTATGAGGGTAATGCTGTCCTTCTGGAATGAGTTTGGAAGTATTCCCTTTTCTTCTATTTTCTGAAAGAGTTAAAAAAGAATTGGTTTTCATCATTAAATGTTTGGTAGGATTCAAATATGAAGCCGTCTGGTCCTTGGATTTTCTTTGTTGGGAGTCATTTTATTACTGCTTTATTCTCATTACTTGTCATTGTTCTGTTAAGGTTTACTGATTCCTCATGATTCAACCTTGGTAAGTTGTATTTATCCAGGAGTTTATCTATTTCTTCTGGGTTTTCCAGTTTGTTAGAATATTGTTGTTCATGATAGTCTCTTATGATCTCTTGCATTTCTGTGACATCACTTGTAATGTCTCCTTTCTTCCTGACTTTATTTTAGTCTTCTCTCTTTTTTTTCTTCATCACTCTAACTGAAGGTTTATCAATTTTATTTTTTCAAAACACCAACTCTTTGCTTCATCAATCTTTTGTGCTTTTTTTAAATCTCTAATTCATTTATTTCTGCTCTGATCTTTGTTATTTCTCACCTTCCACTAATTTTGGATTGGTTTGTTGTTGTTGGTCTAGTTCCTTGAAGTGTAATGTTAGGGTATTTATTTGAAATCTTTCCAGTTTTTTGATGTAAGCATTTTGGCAATAAACTTTTCTCTTAGGACTGCTTTAGCTGTAATCCATTGGTTTGGTATGTTGTGTTTTCATTTGTCTCCAGGAATATTTTAGTTTTCTTTTAATTTCTTCTTTGACCCATTTGCTATTTAGGAGCATGTTGTTTAACTTCCATGTTTTTGCACATTTTCCAATGCCCTTTCTATTACTAACTCCTATTTTTATTTGATTGTGGTCCAACAAGACACTTGTTATGATTTTAAGTTTTTAAAAAAATTTTTAGACTTGTTTTGTGGCCTAATATATAGTCTATTCTAGAAAATTCTTCATATACTGCTGAGGAGAATGTGTATTCTGCAGTTGTTGAATGAAATGTTCTATAAATGCCCATTAGGTCCAATTGATCTACAGTGGACATTAACTCTTATGTTCCTTGGTTTATTGTCTGTCTGGATAATCTGTCTGCTTCTGAGAGTGGGATATTTAAGTCCTCAACTATTGTTTTGTTGGAATCTATTTGTCCCATTAGGTCTAGTATTATTTGCTTTACATATTTGGGTGCCCCAGTGTTGGGTGCATATATATTTAGAATTGTTATGTTTTCTTGGAGAACAAATCCTTTTATCATTTAGTAGTGACATTTCTCTCCTTTTTTTACTTTCCTTGGCTTCATGTCTATTTTGTCTGATATAAGTATAGCTACTCCTGCTCTCTTTTGATTCCCATTTGCATGAAAAAGATCTTTTTTGTCAGTCCCTTCACTTTCTGTCTATGTGTGTCCTTATAGGTGAAGTGAGTTTTATTGTAGGCAGCATATTTTTGGTTCTTGTTTTATAATTCATTCAGCTACTCTGTGTCTTTTAATTGGGGGATTTAGCCCATTAATATTTAGAGTTATGATTGATATATAGTGACGATGTCTATTTTGTCTAATATAAGTATTGCTACTCCTGCTCTTTTTTGATTCCCATTTGCATGAAAAAGATCTTTTTTGTCAGTCCCTTCACTTTCTGTCTATGTGTGTCCTTATAGTTGAAGTGAGTTTTATTGTAGGCAGCATATTTTTGGTTCTTGTTTTATAATTCATTCAGCTACTCTGTGTCTTTTAATTGGGGGATTTAACCCACTAATATTTAGAGTTATGATTGATATATAGTGACTCGTTTCTTCCATTTTACTACTTTTTTTCTTGTTGATTTGTAGATTCCATTTTCCTATTTTCTCATTTTACTATATTTCTTTGTGATTAAGTGGTTGTTGCTAGTTGTATATTTTGAATTCTCACTATGTTATTTTCATTTGTTTATTATAAGTTGTTCTGTTATGATTTACATGAGGCTTACAAAAAACATGTTATAGTTAACAACAGGTTATTTTAAACTAAAACAACCTAACTTTGATCACTAAGAAAAACATAAAATACAAAGCCAACTCTATGCATTGACATCATTCTGCCTCACTTTCTGGCATTCTTTTGTTTCAAGATACATCTTTTACTATAACCTATATCTTATATGGTTGTTTGGCTTCTCCTTGTCTCATTTGGTTTGTCCTTTAATATTCATAATAAGGCTGTAAGTGGATTATTCACCATCCTTACATCATTGGAGTATTCAGAGATTGTCTGTGTGTTT
>NW_007788390.1:0-2326 GCF_000696425.1 Galeopterus variegatus
GAAAGAAAAATTAATTTATTCAGTTTAAGGTGGTCTGGAAAAGCACAGGCACAAGGCCTACAGCTCCCTGACCACACTGCCCACCTTGTTATGCAGCTATGATCCTGCCTGCACAGGCCAGCTCAAGAGGCACAGGGACTGGGCAGAGGTTTCTGCTGCCCCCTCTCCCCACACTGTCCTCACGATCTGATGTATCTGCTCATTCCAAGCCCTAGTTCAGATAGTGGACACACGGGAGGCATGTGTGGTCACTCCACTTTCCTCTCCTCAATCTTCCCCCTTCCTTTTGTCCACCCACGTTCAGGGGCCCCAAGGTATTGACTTTGCCCCCCTCATTAGACACTTATTTATTCCTTTTACGGATGTTTAGCATCTTTGATCAGCATTGTATTTTTTTGTTGCTGTTGTTTTTTCTTCTTTTCTCTCTACATTTCTCATCCTTTGTCCCCACAGTGGAAGCCATACTTGGTTTTGCAGTCTTCCCTGCATCTCAGGGAAGAGATGCATCATGACCTAGGTTCAGTGACTAGATGCACCACCCATGTGAAATCTGGATTCGGAAGCCAGAGGTATGGAGAAGGAGGTGTCTTTGCCATGGTTTCCCAGTGAGTGTGGTCACTGAGCTCACAGTGGCCTGGTGCACACGCCCGGTGCCTCTGCTCCATGGCAGTGGGATCACTCTAATGCACATTCTGGTGGTATGATTTATGAGTTGTTCCTGGAGATGCTGCTTCTGAGCCTGATGCTCTGGCTTTTCAGGAAATTCCATAAACTATCTAATATTCTTTAATAATTGTGCTTTAATTAGCCAGATTGTGTTCACTGTAATATAATAATATAACACCTTTCATCCTCACAGGCACCTTGACCTTCTTGCCTGGATCACCTTTATACATACAATTTTTGTGTGTATTTTGCTCTCTGATATATGCTAACTGGTAGCTTATAAATACCTGGCTTTCAAGCTTGGTCTTGCTAGGAACTTAGGTTCCTTTCCTCCCCTGCTATGTAATCATTGCCCCTGCTATGTAATCAAAATAGTTTTAGAGGTAGAAAGTTGCAAGGGGAAAAGAATTCAATGGCACAGGTATGTCACATCCCAGAGCCTAAAGGACCATTTGCATGCCTGAGGAATGCCAGACTAGGCAAAAACCCTTCCCTCTTTGGGGCATTTCTTCATATCTATCCCTGTACCATGTTCTTTCTCAGTCCTGTGCTTCTGCTTCTCCTATCCCCTTTGCTGGGAAATCCCATGCTTGTCCTCGTGATGCTTCCCAAACCAGCCACCCTTCGCAGTGACGGTACAGTGCCAGATTCCTTTGCATCTTCTCTGGGTGATTCTAATTCCCACTGGCATCTCTCCCCTTTACACTTACTTTGCATTTAGAATCAGTGTCACACAGTTTAGCACTTAATCATTGCAATATGTATCACACCGTGGCGGATATGAACTTTAAGAGAGACTCTCTAAGAAATGCTGTTTCTCTAGTCTTGCCCAACTAGAATTCAGAGCCTTGATCATTTTAGACAGAAATAGTCAGTTCAGCCAAGTGTCATATATTGTATTAAAAATAGAATGAGGGGTTTCTTTCTTTCTTTTTTTTTTTTCATTTCAGAATTCCAGACTTGGATCTTTCCATTTGGATGTCTAACAGGCATCTTAACACATTATGTTCAAAACTGAACTGCTTTCCTTCCCAAATCTGCTTCTCACATAGCCCCACCTCTTAGAAAATGGCAACTTTGTTTTTCTACTAGCTCTGGCTGAAAGCCTTGAGCCCATCCTTCTTCTCCTCTTTATGTCTCCCAACCATGTCCAATCCACTTGTACATCCTATAGGCTCAACCTTCAGCTCCATCTAGAACACAATGACTTCTCACTGGCTTCACGGCCACTGTCGTCTCCCTCCCAGACAGCAGCCTCCTAACCACCACCGCTCCCCCCAGCATATTCTCAACACAGTCCTCAGATTAAAACTTTTACCGTGGGTGCCAACTCATGGAACTCCTCTCTTCAAAAGCCTCTGCTGGTTTCCCAAGTCACTCCGAGTAAAAGCAAAAGTTCTTTCCAAGGCTAAGTAGACCACACATGGTGAAGTCCATGCTTACCTTCCTGACCTTATCTCGCACCCTCCTTGGCTCAATGTTCTGGGTATGTTGGCATCTCTGCTGCTGCTCAACTGAACAGAGCCTGCTACCACCTCACAGTGTTTGTCTTTGTCCTTTTGTTTGGGATGCTTTCCCCCCAGATTTCCAAATAACCGCTTACCTCCTTTGGGCTTTGCTGTAATGTCACCATGTCCATGAGACTGTGCCAAATGAAGCT
>NW_007788391.1:0-2326 GCF_000696425.1 Galeopterus variegatus
AAGGATAGCCTTTCTGGGTAAAGTATTCTTGGCTGGCAATTTTTGTCCTTTAGTATTTTGACTATATCATCCTATTCTTTTCTGGCTTTTATGGTTTCTGACCATAAATCTGATGTTATTCTGATTGGGGCTCCCTTATAGGTGACTTGCCTCTTCTCTCTTGCAGCTTTAAGATTATCTCCTTGTCTTTGAGTTTTGCCAGTTTGAATATCACATGTCTTAAAGAGAACCTTTTTTGATTGAATATGTTTGGGGATCTTTGGGCCTCCTGAATCTGAGGATCCATGACTTTCTGTGTACCTGGAAAGTTTTCTGCTATTATTTCGTTGAATATGTTTTCAATGCCATTTCCTTTTTCCTCCCCTTCTGGAATACCCATGATTCAGATATTTGAGCACTTAAGGTTGTCTGTTATCTCTCTTAGATTTTCTTCAATTTTTTAAATTCATTTTTTTCTTTTTTCTGGTCTTCCTGTGTTAATTCAAACAGCCTGTGTTCAAGGTCAGAAATTTTCTCTTCTGCTTGTTCTAGCCTGCTGGTTAGACTCTCTGTTTTTTTTTTTTTTTTTTTTTTTTTTTTTTTTTTTTTTTTTCGTTAAATGAATCCTTCAGCTCCACAAGCTCTGCTACATTCTTTTTCAAAGCATTGATTTCTTTGTACATTTCTTCTTTCAGATCCTGCATATTTTTTCTCATTTCGTTGTGTTGTCTAACTGAGTTTTCTTGTATCTCAGTTTCCTTAGAATTGTTGCTCTAAATTCCTTGTTAGTCATTTCAAAGACTTCCTCTTCTATAGGACCTAGAGCTTGAGAGTTATTATTTTCCTTTGGTAGTGATGTACTTTATTGATTTTTCATATTTCTGGTATCATTCCTTTGGTGTTTTGTCATTGTGGCAGGGAGTATCACAGTCCACTCATTTCACTCTGATGTTTGGCTTGAATCCTGAAGGGACTGCCAATTCTGAGCAGCAGGAACTAGCTTGGGCTGGGAGTCCCATTTCACTTGCTTGTTCTGGCACAGCGGACTTGGGGTGTGTGGGTCTGGTGGTTCTCAGGTCTCTCAGGGCAGCAGGGACTGACCTGTGCTGGGAGTCCCACAGTGCTAGCCAGTTCTATCACAGCTGACTTGGGGTGTGTGGGCTGACAGCTCTCAGGCCTCTCTGCATGGTAGGGACTGGACTGATCTGGGGTTCCCATGTCATCTGCTTTTTCCAGCACTGCTGACTTGAGGTGTGTGGACCTGGTGGCTCTTGGGCATCTCTGTGCAGTGGGGACTGGCCTGGACTGGAGGTCCCATGGCACCTGCCTCTTCCAGCACAGCTGACTCAGGGTGTGGGAGTCCACTGCCTCTCAGGCCTCTCTAAGCAGTGGGGACCAACCTGGGCTGGAGGTCCTGTGGCACCTGTCTTTTCTGGCATGACTGACTCGGGGCATGTGGGCCTGGTGGCTTTTAAGTCTGTCTAAGTGGCAGGGATTGTCCTGGGCTGGAGGTCCCATGGTGTCTTCCTTTTCCTGCATGGCTGACTTGGGGCACGTGGGCCCTGTGGCTCTCAGATCTCTCTGGGTGGCAGGTACTGGCCTGGACTGGGGTCCTGTGGCACACGGCTCCTGCCTGTTACAGCACAGATCTCGGGCCTCCTGTTGTTGCTTTTTAATAGTTGCAAATTGGTCAATTTGGGGGAGAGAGTGATGCTGGGAATGGTCTTCTCCATCATCTTGCCTGGAACTCACCTTAGGCAGGAGTTCATTTGAAGTTATTGATGCAATTGCCAACAATCTCAAAGGCGCAGACTTTTACTCCTGCTATCAATATTGCTTCTTAGGAGGGCAGGGCAAGAGATATACTTTTTATCTTGACCTGATGTAGGTTGGATGGCCTTCCACTATTTGGTATTTACTTCATCAGGAACGTCTCTGGGTAAGGGAAGAAGGGATGGAAGACACAGGTCATTTGGCTTCATAATTATTTGAGGAAAACTATCTGCATGATCCAAATCTATCTGCAAAGGAGGAGTTTCTGAGGCTGGGAAGTCCAAAGTCCAAGGAACACATCTGGTGAGAGCCTTGGTGGTGGTGACAGTGACCCAGTGGTCTCATGTTGCAAGATGGTGGAAGCAGAGAGAGACAGACAGGCTCTTCTCTCTCTTTGAAAGCCCTTAGAACCACTAATAGATGTCTTTTTAATTATCCTTTTTCTTTCGGCCTTTATTAGGTTATTAACAGTGCAAAAAATCTCATGATATTTTTATGTCTTAAACATATTATGTATCTTTGGAAAAACTTTAGTCTTTTTCTAAGTCTCAGTATATATTTGTATGTACTGGCT
>NW_007788392.1:0-2326 GCF_000696425.1 Galeopterus variegatus
GGGCCATAATAATCATATACATTGTATATTGACAAAATAAAAATTAAAAAAAAAAAACAAACAAACTATGATCTGGTTACATACACAATAAAAACATGGTATTGTAAAACAGAATTTGTGTCTTTTTTTCCCCTGGATATTTAGATTATGAGTGATTTTTTTATTTTCTTTTTTGCTTATTTTCCAGTATTTTTACTATAAGCATATGAATTTTCCAGTATTTTACTATAAATATATAATTTATGATAAGAAAATATTATTTTTAAAAAATTTCATTTGGAAGCTTTATTTAACCTGGTGATCCTCAAGAGACTTAGTGGTCCCCTAATGCTCCCGACAAGTGAGGATCAGGTGAGGTGGTTCATGTAACATGCTCAGAACGAGGCAGGCACTCTTCACATGCTTTCAAAATACATCTGTAGCACTGTGCCAGCCTTTTAAGTTAGGGTGGAGGATTATTTTTAAAATGTTATATAGTCTGTGCTTTTGGAAACTTATAATTTAATTTATTGACCAAGGGCATATATAAATGAAAATTTGAATAATTATATATTAAAATTTTAAAGAGTAATAAAATGAACAATATGTATCAAGATGGTATGTAATGACGAGTGATAATGAACATGATATCTTCAAATAATCTCATGTAATTATTAGGAAAACCAAAACCTTGTAATGTTTGTGTTATGATTCCCTTTGTTTGGATGAGAATACCGAGGCCTATTTTTTGATTTGACTCATGAATCTTTGTATAGACTATAATATAATAACAGCTAATACTTACAAAGTGCTTATTATGTGCCAGGTGCTGTTACATGAGGTTAAGTATGGTTCAGGAAAGACAGCGATTTGTTGAAACTTCTGTTGACTTAAATCTTTACTTTGCTACTTTCAAGAAGCGATGTGGCCTGAGAACAAGCCATTTAACCTCTCTGGGACTTCATTTCTTCATTTTAAACATAAAGGTAATATCTTTCTTCTAGGGTTGTTAAGTGCATTGAATAAATTGTATATGTAAAATACTTAACCCAGTGTGGTATATTGTGTTCACTGGTGCCAAAATATATCAACTCATTCATATATTATAACCCTATTAGGCAGGCATTAATGATATCATGAATATTAATATCTCTACTTTTAGATGGAGAAACCAAGGCCAAGAAATGTTAAATGATTTGCCCAGAGACAGTATTTGGCAGAGCTAGATTTGAACTACAGCTTTATGCCTCTAATGCCTATGCTCTGAACCACTCTTGAACTGTCTTCAGATTATAAACAGCCCAGTATCTTTCATGTGATGAGTGAATTACTGATAAGTAATAAAAAATGCATGATTTCAACATGCATAATGCCATAAAATAAATATGCTTTTGGAAAGAAACCATACTTATCTATTTTAACACATCCAGTCAGTTTTAAAAAGTAGACAGTTGTCTCTGATACTTGGCAAACTGATATAATTAAACCATATATGCTTACTGTGGACCACGGTAGAATTCTTTCTCCTGTCTTCTCTGCCTTCTCCCTCCCTCTTTTTGTCATCCTCTCCACTCCTCCTCTCCCCAGTCCTCTATCTAGTTAGCATTGTGTTGGCTTTTGTTTTTTTCTGAGGTTTTGTAATGCAAAGTTCCTAAGGAGCACAGGTCTTTTATCCTGAGATGTAATTGAAATCTCAGAAGCCATTGACTTTAATGTCAAGTTTGAATTCTTGTCCCCAGAATATTTTACCCAATCATTGTTATACCCGTTAGATTTCAGAACTTTAGATGACAGAAAATTTGAAATCAGAATAATACATAAATGGTTTAAAATAGTTTTTACAGAGGGAATGACAATGATAGGACAGGCAGATAAATAACTTACTAGATACCCATTTGCTAATATAATGGCAACTATCACTAGAAGAGAAAGAGTAAATCAAAGGAATTAAATATTTAAGTTTGAAGAATATCCTAAGTTCAATCTAATTCAAACCAATTATACAACATTTGCTAATATAATGGCAACTATCACTAGAAGAGAAAGAGTAAATCAAGGGAATTAAATATTTAAGTTTGAAGAATATCCTAAGTTCAATCTAATTCAAACCAATTATACAATTTAGCAAATTATTTCAAGTCATGAGCTGTAAATATCAACCCAATCATATACTAATGGAATGGCTTTGATTTTTCCCCCTAAATTCGTTAGAATCAGTGGTTCTCAACCCTGGCTGCCTGTTAGAATCAATGGGTGGGGAAGGGGTTAAAAATGCTGATGGCCAGGTTGCACCCTTTACCATAATCTGTCAGGGAAGACCTCAGGCCTCAGTGTTTTTCCATAGCTC
>NW_007788393.1:0-2326 GCF_000696425.1 Galeopterus variegatus
GAGACTCTGATCAATGGAATAGAATAGAGCACCCTGAAATCAAGCCACGCACTTACTGCCAATCACAGATCTTTGACAAAGGCATTAAGCCTATTCACTGGGGTCAGGACTCCCTCTTCAGCAAAGGGTGCTGGGATAACTGGGCCCAAGCACTAAACTAGAAAAATCCTTACCTGTTCTTTTCCATAAATCTCCAGAAAATAAAAGAATTTTCATTCTCCCTTGATAGTGCAGCCAGTCACTGAGTCACTGAGCCAATATTCATTGAGCATTTATTTAGTACCCAGTTCAATATTAGTTGAAAAGAATAAAATTGTTCTTGGAATAACTTGGGCTTGCAAGAGAGATAAGATATTCTAGAATTTTAGGACTTGGTCTTTGCTGTTCTTATCTTTTATGGTTTTATTAGCATCCATTCCTTCACCAGTAAAATGGTGCTAAAATATTGCTTACTTCACACGGTTGATGAGAGGATTACAAGAAAGAACATGGGCTTTGGTGACAGACAGCCTTGACCAGGATCCTACCTCTGCCCTTTTATTATCTGTGTGATATTGTCAAGTCTCTTAATACCTCTCAGCTCAGTTTCCTCATCTGGAAAATGAATGAACAAAATACCATAAAGGGCGTGTATTAGTCTGTTTTCTGCCAGTTATAACAGAATATCTGAAACTTCATAGTTTATAAAGAATGAAATTTGTTCCTTTCAGTTTTGGAGGCTAGGAAGTCTAAGGTCCAGGGAACACATCTGGTGAGGGCCTTCTTGGTGGTGACTCTCTACAGCAATGTAGGGTGGTATATGGCAAGAGAATGGCAAGTGAGAGAATGCTAACCTGCTCATGTGCCCTCCTTATAATGCCACCCATTAAACCATCAACTCATTACTCCATGAATGGATCGATCCATTCAGGAGGTCATAGTCCTTTCAATCCAATCACCTCTAAAAGGCATCACCTTCCACCACTATACTGGGGGTTATGAGTTTGGGAAGACATTCAAACCATGGTTGAACTGTTATTAAAATCAGAGATAATTCACGATAGGGTGGGAACATGTCTAATAAATGAGTTATTGCTATTGTTGAAAACATTTCATTAACTATGACATTCTAAATAAATTTGGGGAATCCCTTGCTCCTTCCAAAGACTATTTTATAATCCTTCTTTTGTAATCCCATGCAATTGGTCAATTGAACTATCCCAACTTGGTTATGAAATAGCTTTCCTTTTTTCCCATCACTGTTCTTCCCCCATCCTCAGTTCTCACCACCAGTGGTGCATCTTAAAGGTGAACCCTTGCCTGGCTGTTCAGGCCTAAGATGGGTCCACTGTAGCTTGGTTATGATGCAGGAGAAACTCACACATTTTTGGAGGTCAAACAATAGATGGATAAGGCTGCTGCACCACTAACCCTCTGCCTGGCAGTTCTTTCTGTCTCCCTTTCCACCTGCCCAGGTAGGCTCAGGCCAGATCAACAGGTCTAGTACCTACGTAGGCATACAAGCAGGGCACACTCTTTCTCTCTTGCCAGCTTCTCTCTCTCTGCTTCTAGGAAGATTTTCTGGAGCCCCTTATCACTTTGATTGTGGCAGGGCAGAGGAGTGTAAACATCCCAATCCCTTCCTTCCATCAGCATAAAGGCAACACTCCCCACTGACACCTTCGACACTGTCATCTTAAAGACGTCAAGGACTCTTTCCTCTTGTCACCATCCTTATTTGTAGAGTAGGAAGATGAGGGGGGGTTGCAAAGATAATGACCAGCATGGCAGATCCAGTTGTGCTACCTCTTAATAAGCCAGAGAGAAATATCTGCCTCCGATTTCTGTTGCCTCCTTAGTGCTGAGCTCTCCTTTTATTTTTCTTTGTTCTCTGATTTGGGTCTTAGCTGCCAGTCCACTCAGCATCCTATGATACCTGACTAACCATTAGTGTTCTCAAGAAATGCCAGATGTGTTGAATGAACCATGGATCCTAAACAGGTAACAATATTGATATTCTGCTTTGAAAACAAAAGAGGGATGGACATGAAGAAGAGCTCATCTAAAGATTCCTACATTGCCACTCTTATCTTTTTTTTTTTTTACAATGCCAGACTTATAAAGCAGTTTTCTTTTTTACAGCTAAGCAATACATTCAGAGTTGACATATATGTGGCTCCAAGTTCACAAACGCACTCAGATTCTTTCCCATCATCTCTTCTGTCTTTGGTCAGGTTGTGTAAATTTGAATTGAGAAGTCAGTAGATTACATACTTTACCAAATAATAGCTCATTTTCTCTTCACAATCATTCTGTGAAGTAGTCATTGCTATTGTTCCTTTCCTAT
>NW_007788394.1:0-2325 GCF_000696425.1 Galeopterus variegatus
TGGCATATACTTTCAAGATAAATGTGAATTTCTGTTCCTCACTTACCCAATATGTTTTTGCTCTTAGTTAGTTTTTGGCTTCTCACCAATGTTCTAGCTCACTGATGCATTTAAAATGATGGGGTTTAGATGTCTAGTAAGCGGTTTGGTCAAGGTACACAGGCATATTGCAAAAAAACAGAAGTTTTAATTTTAAAGTACTGATAGAAATTATTTAAGTGTATTGATAGATTATTTAGGTTATTAAATCAGTTTTGATAAAAAATCATTTTTACAAATTATGTGTTCTCAAAGATTTCTGTTTTGTTAGCAGAAGTGTGTTTATAATATTCCCCTGTTATTTTCTGTATCATTGTAACATCTCAAATTATGTTCCCTTTTTCAATATCAATATAGTTACCCTGTGTCTTCTCTCATAAATATAGTTATTTAGAATGCTTTAACCCTGTTTATCTTTTGCCAGTATTATATGTGATCTTGTGTGTTGTCCTTTAATGCTCCCTAGTAGTAATTGTTACTCTTATATGTTGGCGTGCCTCAAATTGAAGGTGGTATCCCAAATGTCTCGGTTTTCCCTTTATAGCTTCTGTTATTAGTAAAATTTTGAAAATAGTTTTAGGAATATCTTTTCAGCCTGTTTCATCTCTTCATATAATAAAGTCCTAAATTTTTACTCACTATTTTCTTCTATATTTCTTAACCCTAACCATTTACAAATGTGCCATTACAAAACTGGTGCCAGCATGGGTCTTTAAGGAAGTTATAAAAATAAGTAAATTATAATCCAAATTACATGTACAGCACCCCCTAAGATTTTAGTACCCAGGTCCTATGTGTATTAGACTGTTTCTGTTGCTTATAACAGAATGCCTGAAACTGAGTTATTTATAAAGAAATGAAATTTATTTCTTAAGTTTCAGAGGCTGGGAACTCCAGTGTCCAGGAACACATCTGGTGAGGGCCTTTTTTTTGGTGATGACTCTCTATAGCAATGCAGGTATCACAAGGCGAATGGCCTGAGCAAGAGAGAGCTACCTCCTCACTTTCTTGCCTTTAAAAGCCATCATAACCACACCCATTACCACCCATTAAACCATGAGTGGATTGATCCATTCATGAAGGTACAGTACTCACAATCTAATCACCTATTAAAGGTCCCACCTTTCAATTACTATAATAGGATTTCCCAACCTCTTAACACTATTACAGTGAGGGTCAAGCTTTAATGAGTTTGGGGGGGGGGGACATTCAATCCATAACACTATGGTTGGTAGGAGACAAAACAAACGTAAAAAATCTGCCTCTGAGTTACAGTGAGGGTCATGCTTTAATGAGTTTGGGGGGGGGGCATTCAATCCATAACACTATGGTTGGTAGGAGACAAAACAAACGTAAAAAATCTGCCTCTGACGGTGGGAGAGGGAGAGTTTTTGAGCTGCCTGGGAAATGATTGCTGATAAAGTGGCTGTTTGTGTGTCCGTGTGTGAGCGTGTGTGTGTGTGCATGTGCACACATGTGCATGTGCATGCTTACATGTGAAAGAGAGAGACAGAGACAAAGACAGAGACAGAGAGAGACAGAGACAGAGAGAGATTTATCAATGATTCTCTAATACAAACTTTGAAAAGTTTCTTGATAGAATAGAAATGAGAGATTCCATAAAAGTTGCTGAAGGAACATATGTCCCCTTTAACCTGGAGAAAATACTCAGTCTTCGAAACACATACATTTGCATTGCACTTTCTTATGCAAGGGAGGGACAAATAAGTTCATACTCCAGAGACATTCTCCCCTTCAATTTTATTTATTTTTCTAGGATTTAAGTCATTAACCCTTCATTAATTGTCATTGTCTTAATTAAAATAGATTTAATTAAGTTTAGACAACACATAAAATAGAATCAACTCAGCATATCAACTAATTTTTTCCAAGAATATGGGGAAAGTAAAATATTGTACATCACTTTATTTTCATGTACCTGTGTTTTCATACCTCTTCTCAAACTCAGAGTCTACACATACTGTTCCTTATGCCTGGAAGTTTCCCCATGGTATGTGCTTCATTAACTCTTTAAAGATCAACACATCCTTAAAGATTTAGTTTAAATTCCCCAAATTCCCAAACTAATGTATAGTCTCTCATAATACCCTACACTTTTTCTTCATGGAAGTTATTGCAATTTTATATTTATTTTACTGATGTATTCTTCAGTATTTATCTTCTCCCTAATCTATGCAGTAGGAATTGTGTTTGTTTTTTATGTCCCCAGTGCCTGGCATAAGTGCTGGCCTTTAATATGAGCACAACAAATATTTGACAAAAAAA
>NW_007788395.1:0-2325 GCF_000696425.1 Galeopterus variegatus
CCATTTACTACAACTTCCATTTCCATTGTGACACTGGATTGCAGAGAAGTGTTGACAAAACGTTGCCATAGATCAATATTATAAAAGGCCCTTTTCTTAATTTGATCCCATCCACAAGATGGAATAATTACTGAATAATATGAAAATTAACACCTCCAATTTGAACTAAATATTTTAAAGAAATCCTTTGACCAGAGAATTACCCCTTATAGACTAACATTTTTGTTGCTGCCTTTAAGATAAATTTTAGTTGTACATACACATAGGCTTACTGAAGAAGAGCCAAAAGAAAAATTATTTTAAGTGTATAACTGATTAGCCAGAAAATCTAGGCTATTCATATATATACATTTTAAAAAGCCCACTTTAGGTACTATAAAATGTATTGGTCTTACTCCTGAATTTTTCAGATGATGAAATGTGTGTAGATGAGGGTTTCATAAAAAATAAAATGGTATGATTTATCGGCTGCAGAACAATTATAAAGTCTGATAATCTTTAGGTATAAATGTCAGATGAGGAAGCTCCTTAATATAATTGTGTGTTTCAGCCTCATTGACACCCACTGAAAAAAACCGGTCTTCCCCAAGAATGGTTCCTCAAGTTTACATTCCTCTGTTCTCAAATATTATTTGCCTCTACCAATTGTGTGCCCTTGGCAGTGCTATCCCTCCAAGTATGCACTTGGTTAACAGGATTTGGACTTGATGCCTTGGTATTTGATGTAGCATTTTAGACCTACTCCCCCCTGTAGTTTTTAGATTTTGGTCTTTAGAGGCACATTTGTTGATAGACAATTGAATAATGACAGTATAAAACTGCTTTTCTAGAGAATATAGCCCATAACAGAATTTCTTAAAATCATATTTTCACTTATTTGCTACAAAGACACACAGATTCACTTTATTGTACTCTATTAACTACCCCCTACCATGCCTTTGGCATTTTGAAACCTGTTTAGCAAAAGAGAAACTACATCTGTACATTTAAGCTCAGTGTGCTGGAATTTCCAAATATAATTTTTTTTGTGAAGTGCACCTTTTAAAACAACTAAAATGTAGTGAAACAGTCTTTGAAATGCAACATGGCAGAGGGACAGGAAACTTTACTAGCATTATGGATGGGTCCTTTATTTATTCCTCTGTGAATGGCTGCTGATCATAATCACTTTTATAGCTTGACTGCAACAAAAAGGATTATTTCTTTTGTCCTGAAATTTCAGGATGAGCATATTTATTCAGAGGATGGAGGGGAACAAATTAGACCAAGCTACTGGGGCATAATAAATTCACAGTAATCACAAGCCAATGTTCTTTAATTCTTAAGACACTATCAACTTTAAATATTCTGATCCTCTCATAGTTAGCTTGCTTATCCTTTTGTCCTTATTGAATTAACTGCCTTTTCTTTTACACTGTCTCCTGAGGGGACCTCATTTTAAATCTTTTCAGTTTAATTCCATTAATTGGCATATTGTCTGGTCTCATGTTCTCCTCCTGGGTCTTGAACTTATGTTCCCGTCAGTTCTTAAACTCCTTAGCGATATTTTGCAGCTTTGAATGACAACTTGCTTCATCTGTAGACAAAGCATGTGCATTCTTATCTTTCACTTCCAGGCTAATGTTTAACAATGAATTCACAATCCTGGCAGTTTATCAGCCCATTAAGTAAACCCAAGTGTAGAGTTCCTTGATTTTTAAAGCCATCATACTGAAATCCAGGGAAATTGGTTCACTAATTTGAGCATAATTCAAGTGCTAACAATTCTAAATTATGGTAAATGGATGAAAAGTAGATATATTTATCTTTGCAGGTCCTCCTGCCTAGAACTGAGAAAGATATGGGGTCACACTACCTTGAGTTGATATTTCATCTTCACCATTTTTTAGATAGTTAACCTTGGGAAGTTTATATATATCTCTAACTCTCAATATTCTCTCTAAAACGGGAGTGAAAATAAAATCCATTCCAACCCATTCCATAGACTTGTAATAAAGATTTAATAGAATAATCATTTTAGAATACTCAATATAGTATCTGGTTCATGAAAAATAATCAGTGCTACTATAATTATCATCATTGCTATTAAGGTACCGTCACACCCATTAGTGGTGTATTTATATCCTTCCCATAAAGCACATATAAGTCTCACCTTATCTGAACCTTCAGATTACACATGGAGAAGGTTCTGTTGAGATGGAGACTCTATACAACTTGTCATTTATTCTATACCATCACTGGAGTCATACCCTCCCTTTAATTAGACTGCAGGTCCCTTAAATAGAGAGACCATATCACACCTCTTTATAAAACCGGGCTCTGCAC
>NW_007788396.1:0-2325 GCF_000696425.1 Galeopterus variegatus
ATATCCGTGACATTTCATACATAACAGGATTAAGTGGTCTGTGCGTGTTTCATGTAACCAGAGGCAGAACCAAGATGAAAACAACATCTAGCCCAGCAGCCAGCTTATCACTGAGGAGGCTCATAGGAAGTTCACCAATACCTTGAAGACCCATGACTTTATGGGAGAATGAATGACCCCAAGGGGTTCAGAAAATGAAGTCATGAGAAGAAGGTCTTTTCCTCCTGGGATCTTGATTGTCACTCTCAATGGTCAGTTGTGGGTGCCTTTCTTTCATTTCTTTCAGCAGCTCCTGGATTTCAACATCATATTCATCTATTTTCAACCTGGGATGCGGGGGACAGGGGGAAAGGATTCTTGTTGCTTCAAGGAGATTCACTTCAAATCCCCAAGTGCCTGAAAGTCTCATGCCTTAAGAATTCACAGAGCATGGGCCACCTTTCTTGACTATTCTATGACACAAAGGAGAGTTTCATATTGATTTGATGGGGAAAAATAATATCAGGTTAACACCGTAAATAGTATAAAGCCACTGTGCTGCTCTGGATGCTTGGATGCTTATCTTGTATTGTACTTGGAGTGAGATTTGGAATTGATGAATACATCTGTGATACAGCTCTAATACCTATCTTCTCTATAACCCACTTTGACAACTTCTACTTGGTGAACCCAGGATTACCGGTTAAATAGATGAGATGTATACCTCAAATCAGATTAGTCAGACCAGCTTTTGTCTACCCCCCTTGGCTAAAGATACTAGCTAACTATCACCATTTATTTGGCCTGTGATGATGACAGCCTCATTTCTAGAATTTACCTTGTGGTAACCATATTCAGCCATGTGTATGTAGAATTGGGGATGTGGGGTAGAGAGGAAGAGGAGTGGAGAGGGAATTATTAAAGCAAAATATGTATAAAAATGATACCAGGGATATTAGTTGCTATGTTTCTTGTTAACAATGTAGTCTTGTTTTTGCTAGCACATTAATCAAGTTTTGTTTTGCTGTTCAAGATTCAAAATACACTCATGACATCTTAGGCTACCTTTAGTTAGCAACTAAAATAACCAGGTAAAATAAGGGCTAACTAGCTTCAAAAAGTTTTAAACATGACCCTCTAAGGTTAAATGTAACTGCGTTTATTCATAATTATTGGAGGTTGGTCAAGGTATGTGGTAGTTCCAATTCTATAGCCAACCAACATCATGGAAGTAATCAGAAACGGGGCGTGAAGGACCACACCAGAACATAAGTATGAGGTGTGATGTTGGGGTTCTTTGGCTACAAGTAAGAGAAAATGACTTTAGTTAACTTAGAAGGGATTATTAGAAGGATATGAGGTAGCTGATAGAATCAAAGAGCTAAAAACCAAATTCTGTAAGGGCAGGGCCCAGACATGATAGGCTTTCAGGGATCTATGATCCAGGAAGAAGCCCCCACCTTGAATCACTCATCTTGAAACTCAAAGACCCAAGAAAAAATGTCTGACTGGCTGGTCCAAAGAAACAGCCCCCCTGTTGTCATTGTGGAAGAGCTTTATACCTTGATTAAAACTTGCTGATATTATCTAAAGTGGGAGGGCTAACTCATAAGAAGAGGGCTAGGAAAAGAAATAAAATTAGTGTCCACATGTCCCTTCTTTTGACTTGCAAGTTACCTTAGGGCAGAGATTCGTGTTAAGAAAATATATAATCTATGTTTCGTTTACATAATTGTGATTATTTGAAGCCATCGTGGTTCATGTTGCATCTGAGAATTTCAAAAAGTCTCCACTCTACTAGGAAGTCTCATGGCCCCCCCCCCCCCCCCCTACAAGTAAAGAACAGAACCCAATGACTACTTGCTCCAACAAACAAGTAAACAATAGCCAACTGGTGACACCTTCTACTAGCCCCAGACGACTCTCATTAGAGAGAAGACTCTCTCTAGAGAACATGCTTCCAAGGCTGATGCTGACACACCAGACCTTTTTTCAAAAGCACCATATGAAATCTGTAGTTTGATTTCCCTAACAAGGTGATGGCTGACCACCGCAGCTCTCCCTCCCTTAAATAAGCCATGAACCCAACTTCTTGTTTCAGATTGGGTGTTGGTCTCATTCTGACTTATCTTACCTGCCAAAGCAACAGAAGGAATCAATGGGAGAATTATCTGGTGACCAAACATCAGTGGATGAAAACTGAATGCTCGTGATCGATGCCTACAACAAATTCCTGTAGTTTGAGCTTCCCCAAAACCTACTATCATGGAGGAAACATGATGGGGAGAAGAAGGATCATACCTGAGTGTTTGGAGGGAGCAATTTTGAAGTTTTAAAGCTTTACAC
>NW_007788397.1:0-2324 GCF_000696425.1 Galeopterus variegatus
GAAAAGATCCTGGGAGCCATTGGCAGACTTGGCATGCTTCATTCTGACACGAGCTCGGTCCCCAGCTCCTTCTCAGCAGTAGCAGCTTACAGCAGCCTTCAGCAGATCCAGCAGCAGTAGCGGTGGCCTCCCGGGGCATCCAGGGGGCCCTGGCAGAAACAGCCTCCAGCAGCAGTAGCGGACCCCTAGTGGCATCCCCCCTGCCCCGGGTGCGGCCCAGGAGCAGGGGAGCCACTGTGGATCAGAGCTGTTCATCCGTTATGCTTGAGTCCGATAACCCAGGAACACCTTGGCTCCCACACACATCCACATCAGACAATAGCCAAGGAAAACCTGGGTGCACATGCTCATAACATTTACATCAAACAGGCTAGGTCATGCTTGGCAAGATTCTGAACCGCCAAGAGAGCCTGACCATTTTCTTCCACTTTCCTTACAGCCTGCCACAGCCAAGCCATGAAATGATCAGAAGAACCACCTACCCTAACCCACGCTGACGTGCTAAATAAATGCTCTTTTTTAGTCTTATGTAATTGGTACCATATGACATTCTGACATAACAAAAAACCAAATATATTACATAGGCTTCGAGGTCTGTCACCAGCACAGCAGAGGCTGAAAAGGGGGTAAATAAACTGTTAACAAAAGCTGGAAAAATAGTAAGATGATTGTTTAAATATAAACAAATAAAATAAAAATAGGAATAAAACTAATTCCTATTATCTAATAGCAATATGATCAACTCAGTGATTTCTCTACAACAACTGAGAAAGAGTAATAAACTTTTTAATTTGTCTATGACTATCTCAGTGAAATATCAAGTGTTTATTGTTTAGTGTAGCTCATATGTTAAGATAGAGAGAGATGAACTAAAAAGATAACCACTCTATTTGCTAGCTAAATATAGTAGAAATATAAAGGCAATGAAACCTTTTCAGCTGATGGATAAAACAAAACAAAACAAAACAAAAATCTCTTTCTTACCCCAACTCATTCTACTAGCAAAAGTTCCTCAAAGTAAAGTGTAACCTGGGAACATGGATCAAATAAAAATGTGTGGCATGTAGCTCTACGATTATTTTCTAAAATTCCTGAGAGATTTAAAGACCTGATTGACCTTCTCAGATAGGCAAAAGAATTGCTCACAATCTTCAGAATTTTATTTGCCAAGACTAGGCATGACAGAGTAGTTATAGGTCTGAATACTTTAAAAAGAATTACGGATGCATTTTTGAAGGCATGGAACGTGGAGCGACTCCAATCCTAATCCATATGAGGCTTAAAAAGGTTTTAGGCTTGTTGTACTTGAAAATATATCACCAGATTGGACTAAAAGAGACAGAAACACTTCAAAATAAAAATTAAAAAATTCAGAAAGTCCTCTGGCTCCTCAATATTTTTATGCCAACAAGCATGTTGAATTATTTACTCATGTGCTAACAATAAAGGGACTTTGATTATTCAAAAAGAAGGATGGACCAAAGGCTTATGTCAAGGTTTCAAAGAGCAGAGCCAATATCTCTCAGAGGGGAGTTGCCAGTTTTTATATGAGAAAAGAATGATTTTTATTTTTAAGGATTTATAAAAAAAAGAATATGCAATTAAAGCCATTTGTGGCTCACAGAGCCTAAAACACTTACTATCTGGCCCTTTACAGAAAAAGGTTTGTTGAACCCAGACCTTGGAAGACACTCCCTATCAGCAGTAAAAAGCATTGGACTAAATCATTTCACAGAGAGAAGAATCAAGCCCTTAAAAAGGAACACTTTTGGCCCCCTGAATACAAAACTCTGAAGACAGGTGCCAACAATATTTCAAAATTGCTATGGGTAAGTGACTCATATGTGTCTATATTTCATCCTTCTGAAAGAGTATTTATGGCAAATTTTTTGTCCCTGTCTCAGATGTATGAGTGCAGATAACTAGGTATTTTGTTTTAGATCTCTCTGGAACAACAGAAGCACCTTCTACATCTTGGACATTTCTAATGTGAACAGTATGCGGGTAGTTCCTAGGAAGCACATGTGGTAGAGATACTTTGTTTTTATTTTTTGATCAAAATAAATACATCAATTGTTTAGGATGAGGTAAGTAATTTCTCTGAAATTCTATGTATCTTATAGCATGCATTAATTTATACAAATGTCATATTGTGTTTTTAACTTACTTTTGAAGGTCAAAGATTGGCTGTCCTATATTTAACTAATATTAAGAGTAATGGGAAAAAAAGAATATACTAAATAAAATAATAATTAAAATTAATAAAATATACAAATGAATATGTGTGTGAGAGAGAGAGAGAAACATGGACACAGGTAACAAAA
>NW_007788398.1:0-429 GCF_000696425.1 Galeopterus variegatus
AATTTACAGTGTGGTTACCACTCAATCATTTCCCATGTGTAGGCCACTTCAGGAAGCCCTAATTCTTAGAGAAAAAGTGACATGAAAGAACATGTCTATATCTTACACTCCCTAGGAAAACTATATTGGGTCTAAAAACATCAACTTGATTTTTCCAAGTATCTATTTAAAAAGAGCTATATTTAAATCTGTTGTTCTTTATGACATATAATTTGTATTTGTTTTCTCATAGCTAATGTAAGACTAGACATCTGTCATGGTGACACCTTGCTATTGATAGTACTATTGACATAAATGATCTTTCCAACTCAAATGCTAATGATACAAAAGGAACTAAAGATAAATGGTTAAGTGCAGACTAGCAATTATATATCAGCAAATAAAACAATGGAACCCAACATATGTTTTATAAGGTACTGTCTATGAGGG
>NW_007788398.1:1302-2324 GCF_000696425.1 Galeopterus variegatus
CTCATTTCCATTAGAAGCAAACACCCTTCCCTGCATCCTTAAAACTGCATGACCTTAATTATTTTATCCGTCAGATTTGAATGCTGTTATGAGAGATATCACCTCCTACCATGTTTTGCTCTTGTTTCTTGAGGATTCTAGTTGCCCCATCAAATCAGTTTGTTTCTGCAGCCATTTATTTCCATTGTAGTCCTTGATGATTTGTATATTCATATGGAACATTCCTCTAATACCCAGACCTTTCATTTTCTTGACTTGTCCTCTAATAAGCCAGAAATGAATGTTGTCCTCCCTTCTATCCAGGCACCCACACGATGGTCATATCTTAGACATTATCATTACCAATATCTGTCATTGCTTTATAATTTTAATTTCAAGCATCACCCCTTTTGATATGCCAAGTTTAATCTCTTCAGAGTCTAGAATCCAGAACTAGCACCTTCTCTTTCCTCAAATCTCTACCACGTCCTATTCCACCCTAGTTTTTTCCTCGTATGATGACTATAGCATTATTTCAGTGGTGGAAAAATGAAGCAGTTAGAAGAGATTTTCCCCAAGCTCTACCTGCTACAATTGTCCACCTGGTCTCACGTGGTCTGCCTTTCTTTTTTTTTAAAAGATGACTGGTAAGGGGATCTTAACCCGGGGCCTTGGTGTTATCAGCACCACACTCTCCAGAGTGAGCCACGGGCCGGCCCTCAACCACTTTCTATTTATTTTTATTTATTTATTTTTAAGATGACCGCCAGTAAGGGGATCGCAACCCTTGGCCTGCTGGCGCCCGCACCGTGCTGAGGCAGTGAGCGCACCGGCCATCCCTATATAGGATCCAAACACGCGGCCGCTGCGCTCCCAGTGCCGCACTCTCCCGAGTGAGCCACGGGGTTGGCCCCTCTCTACCACTTTTTGATCACGTTTTATTTTTCTTTCTCACCAGGCTCCCGCCCATCCCGGCAGGCCCCGCCCCCGTCTCCCAGCAACGGCCAGACGCGCCTCTCCAGGCCGGGAGCCAGCGCGCAGCC
>NW_007788399.1:0-2324 GCF_000696425.1 Galeopterus variegatus
AAAAAAAAAAAAAATCAGTTCATTTCATTTGCATGTTTTTTAGATTTTGTTATAACTTCAGAAACTCTGCCTTTATGTTTTGCTGTCCACTATATAAAAACTCAACTTATACTTAGAGTGTTTCATATAGAACAGAGCTTGAAATATGAGCCTTATGAGTACTGATCAGTGAACAAGGATACTTTGGGAAAGTGATTTGTATGTCTGGTACTATTTAGCTTGTTTTCTTCCTTGATGACTAAGTCACTCCCTGGAAATAAATGAGTCATTTACAGAGACACGCAGACTTTCAGGCCCTTGGGGCACTGTTTTAGTGACTGAAGAAAAATAGACTAAATGTGCTGGTATTGAGTCCAGCCCATTTCATCTATTCTGTGTTTCCCTTTGGCTATTTAAGTTGCTTAGGAAGCGGGATAACTTATTACTATGAGAGCAGAACCAAGTTCAAAACTCTTCTCCATCACTCACTAGCTGTGTGACCCCAGGCAAGTTATTTAACCTCTCTGAACTTCAGTTCTCTCATCAGAGGATTAGTCTGAAAATTTTGTGAAACACTGTCTATAAAGTGGCCACTAGAATGCCTGGTTCGTAATTTATTCTCAATCGATGCATGACCCAGACTATTGAGAATAAATTTATGTAATGTTCTCTAAATCTATTGTATTTGCTTCTTTTCTATTAAAGATATGGAATAACAGAGCAATGATAACAAAAGCCAAACCCTTTAAGGGCAGGGATAGTGTTTAATTAATTTGTCTGCCTGGGGTTAGTAGAGTACTCTGCAAAAATAATCTGCACCCACTTAGTGATGGATGATATGACTAGAACTCAAGGACAGATCTTTAGGACTGATTAAAAACAATTCTGGAGTTTTAGACAGTTGTGCAATAGAGGCCAGACAAATTCCACAATATGGGTTAAGGAAGAGGCTTTATTTGGGAAATTTACAAACAAGGATCAGCAAGAAAAGAAGGTACACAGTCCTGAAATCTCTCATTATCCCAAAGGAGAGGTGATCTGAGGCCAAGGTACGCTGCTGGACATACCATTTCAGTACAGGAAACATTTCCCCTATTACTATACTTTCTTGTGGGGCTAACATGGGAAAGTGTTCTTGTCAAGTGCATGTGGTGTGCGGGGAGAAGGCAGATATACTACTGGAGCACCAAGTACTCTCGGTTTGTGTGCTGCTGTTTATAGGAATTGTCTGGGAAAACCAGCCACCCAGCATCTGAAGCCCGTTCTTGTCAAGTGCATGTGGTATGTGGGGAGAAGGCAGATATACTACTGGAGCACCAAGTACTCTGGGTTTGTGTGCTGCTGTTTATAGGAATTGTCTGGGAAAACCAGCCACCCAGCATCTGAAGCCTCTGGGGCCTATGGATCATTACAGCACCTCCTGCTGGAGCAGGAAGTCCCTAGACCCATGGGCAGCTGAGTTATGTGGAAGCTCTTGCTGGGAGAAGGGGCGAGCCCCGGTGTTAATTAGTTTATTATGGTTCAGACAATTCAGAGATAATTAGCAGTGTCATTTTTAGATGGTTCTGCTTATATCACATAGAACTGCCTACAGATATCACATTTCAGCATAGTTTAACAATAATAACAGTAGCAGTATTGTTGTTTTGATGATAATATTTTTTGTTTCTTCTCTAGGGCTTTTGTTTCTTAGGTTTTTCTTTTACTTTCTATGAAAATTTTAACAATAGCTACTATTTTCTAGCCTCCTAGTTTATATCAGTCACTTGATGTAAACTTCTCTCAGGAACCCTGAAAGGTAGTCTTTGTGAAATCCATTTTTCAGATGAGAAAATGAGTATCACAGAATGAAATGATTTGTGAAAGCTCTCAAAGTGAGGACCTGGTCATGATGGGACTGAAACCCAGGTCTCTTTGCTTCTAGTGGCTGAGTTCTGTCTGACCGTTGAATGCTTCCTGAGAGATACTGAAGAGGGAGAAAGAATTGTGCCTAGGTTGGCTTTTCCTTTCACCAAGTAAAGCGACAGCATGCAGTGGTTTTCTCCTGTGTCGGTGGGGCTCAGAGGAGGTGGTATGTCTGACACTGGGCAGTCTTCATCAGGAGTCCTGGTTAGTGGGCATGCCCAAAGAGGAAGCAATTATGTCCACACTGCCCATGAGCTACAGACTAGCAAGAATGTGAATTGGAATGTTATGGGTATTAGTCAAAATTTTTCATGCACATCTACAGGCCTGCTAGTAATTTACTAACAGCCCATTTGATTCAGTTGGTCAACCAAATTAGTCCTAGCATGCTATCTGCCATGATGGCTTCCTTGATCATTAATGAGAAAAATTGAAAAAAA
>NW_007788400.1:0-2324 GCF_000696425.1 Galeopterus variegatus
TCGCTCAGCCAGTGAGCGGGAACTGGTCTGTATGTGGGATCTGAACCCTCGGCGGGAGCACAACCACGCTCCCAAGCGGCGCACTGTAGCAGTGCGCCACCGGGCCGGCCCTCAAGCCTTCTTATTTAACAAATTATAAGGGATCAAAAAGTAGGGAGAGTTTTATATGCTATGGTTTTAAAAATAGCAGGAGAATTGGACAATACCATGAAAGCCATAGAATGTCATGCTTGAAAGAGTTTAATGAAATGGAACAGGTGGTTCAGAATAGAGTTGTTTTAGATATAATGTAAACCTATCAAAGTGGAAAATAAATTATCTTAGGAGAAGAATGTTGTCATTAAAACCTTATAGACTTCCTTGGAATCTTTAATGTTACTAGAGAGTTCTGTGGAACAAACAATGAAATCATGGAATTAATAATTAGGCTTCTATCTTTATACCTGGGTCTACAGGCTCTTGATATTGAAATTCTCTTGGTTTAATCTATGTAGGTCTATTGGCTTCTGGGTTAGAAACAAATGATAAGATCTACTCACAGTTCTCTTAGTACTTGTCTCTGTTAACTACTCAAATGTTAGGTCTCAACGTTTTTAAATGCAGCAGCATAACTGCTATTCCATAAAATGATCAATAAAAGTATTTTTTTAAAAATTAAAGAAAGTAATAGAAAAAGAAAACCTGACCTGACCCTTAGAGATACTGGAACAATTACCACCAGAAACCCTACACATGACCATAACACATTAAATAACAGTGCAGATCTGGGTTGATAATACGCCCAGGTGATAATGATGTTTTCTTCCAGAAGGGCTAAAGAATAACCAAAGAGGAGATTGGAACTAAAGCCAGGATGCTTTTCTATTTCTCTGCTGAGAAATTCTAACCCAAAGATACTTTCCTGTCTCTGTGCTAAATGACGCTAGCACATCGTGCGCTTCCTTTTTCAAGCGTCTAACAGTATTGGCCTTAGGCAAAACTTATGTAGATAGATTCTTTCTCCTTCCGGGAAATATTTATTCCTTGAAGATAAGATTGTGAACCAACCTAAATAACTTACTAATCAAGATAAGCAGTCTGCTCATCAATACACCTTAAGACTCTTACCTTTCTGTGACCAACAATGCAGTTTTATGTCGTAAACTTTACCTAATCCCAATCAGTTCCCTGCCTTGCAAGACCACTTTACAAATAAATTCTAATTGCCAGTGAGTAAAATCATTTTGCCATGGTTTTTCTAATCAGCGTTTAGTTGGCTGGATTTTTCAAATGCAGAATAATTTTCATATAGAATAATTTTTCTTTCATCTCTGTGCCTACGTCCTTTACTGGGTCTCACTAGTACTACTACATGTAAGAGAATGTCTGCTGTTGGCTTTGGACTATAAAAAGCTATTGGCTTTTGACAATCGATTACTTAGAAGAATTCTATAATAAACATGATTGCATTGCTGTTTATTTTCCCCAGAATGTTGTGGAAATTGCTCTATGGCATGCTGGCACTGGCTGTGTTGATGAAAAAAAGTCTGGAAGCCTGAGGCCAGCCTAGCGACATTTTTCATCTCTATATGTAAGGGACAGGCTATTTCTGCTAGGATGTCTCAAAAATTCTTTATCTTTAAAGTTCAGTAATATAATTAGCACATGGTTGGGCATTTACTTTGTTGTATTAATGTTTTTTATGAAACACGGCCTGCTCTTTCAATCAGGCGACTTGTTTTTTCTTTCCTTTAGGAAAAAATTCTGTTACCTAACAAATACTTTTTTGATCTATTTTTATAATTTGTATCCTTTTTGTTCTCTACCTTAAAGAATGACATTTTTCTTATTTACAACATATTTTCTGTCATGTATTCTACTTTTTTCATTCTTATAAATTCAATTTTTTCACATTTTTTTTCCCTGAATTTAAAGTGATTTTCTGACTTCCCTCTAGGTTACTAATTTAGCCTTTGTGTCACTGTTTTGATTCTCTTTTTCATTTAACTATTATCTGTAATTTCTTTTGGTTCTCAATTGATATTTAATTTATTCGTTTCATTCCTACTTTGTATATAATGTTTTTGTTTTAACAACTCATATTTTTAAAGAAACCTCATCTCGTAGAATTGTGTTCTCATTAGACTTCTGGTCAAGATGGTGGAATAGAGGATCCCTGGTGTCACCCTCTCCCACAGTCAACCAATTTACAACTATTAAAAAGCAACAACAGCCAAACTGGGGCCTCTGGAGCTCAGGGGAAGAGGAGATGAGACCTACGGAGAGCATGAAATGGAGAAGCCATGATGAGAGAGAGGAAGGACCACTCAGACCATTTCGAGCCC
>NW_007788401.1:0-2324 GCF_000696425.1 Galeopterus variegatus
ATTTTCTAATATATTCTAATTATATACTAATTAAATATATGAGTAGTATGTATTCTAATTAATGTAAATTAAAATTTGAAATATATATTCTAATTCTAATTAATATATAAATTAATACTCAAGATATTTTCATTTCTGTGAAATAAATACAACAATGCGTTTAACATGACATGTAAATTAAAATTTGAAATATATATTCTAATTCTAATTAATATATAAATTAATTAATACTCAAGATATTTTCATTTCTGTGAAATAAATACAACAATGCGTTTAACATGACAGAATTGTAGGGGATTTTATTTTCTTTGTATCTTTTTATATTCCTCACAGTTTTACAGATACAAATACTGATATTGCTCTCAAATCAAAATAAAAATCAATATGTGCTATAGCACAAAAGAGAAATTTGTAGACTTTCTCCAGGATCAATTGGCTACCAAGAGTGGGGGAGGAATACCAATGGGACATGCTCAGAAAAGCTCTCCTAGGGATGAGTCCATCATCAACTGAAAACCAAGACACCCCGCCTTTAATGTCAGTCGGTTCATCAGTCAACTGCAATTTATTTAATACTTGCTTTCTGCCAGACACTGTGCTGGGTGCTGGGAAATTGAAGATAACTGGAGTATGCATTTCCTCAAGGAGTCCATGACAGAAAGGAAAGGAGAAATACGTCCGCAGTTAATCACAGCACAATAAACTGAAGGAAGGTCTATAATAAGGATATCAGCCCAGACCTCTGGGAGCTCCCAAAGAGAGCAATTAATTTCGACTAGAGTGGGGAGGGGCAGTTGTAGGAAGCTTCTTGCATCGGGCTTTGAGGGATACGTTTGGAAAATGCTATCACTAGTTATCAAATAGGAGATCTGATTTTGAACATACATGCAAAGTGCCTCCTAATCAAATACTAGCAAGATAAATTAACCTGGAGAGAGAAAAGTCAGAAGGGACAAAGGAGTTACACTTCAGTAAAGTATCTCAGCCTCATACCTGAGTGCTGATTTCTAAAGTAGTTTGGGAATGCAAAGGTTGCTGTAGGAATTACAAGACCTAAGTTCAAATACTAGCTCTGCCCCTTACCGGCTGGGTAATTTTGGGCAAACTACTAAAATCTCTCACCTTCCGTCTACTTCCACATTCATAATACAAAGTTGCAAAGTGGTAAGAATACTTTGCAAAACTGTTGCGAGCTTCAAATGTGACAATGCACATAAGAGACTTTAAGTGACATTCAAATAGTTAGGATGAATAAATTGTGATGGTTTTAACATAACAGGGAATATTCTGAATAATTATAGCTTATTTTTAACATTTATATTTAAACACTGATAGTAAAAAAATCAACTGTATGTGTAATACCAATTATGCATGAGTTTATAGCCCGATGGGCTTCATTTATTTTTTCAGAGCTTTAAACCTTCCCAATCCAAGTGCATCAAACTATAAAAACTGCTAACCAATTTTTTTCTTGCATAACATAATCTTTATTTCTTGAGACACTTTTTACAAACATTAAACTGAAGGTAACTGCATAAAAATGAAATGGAGAGTCATAATTGCAAACTGTTTTCATGTCTGAAGAAGATTCAACCATCTCTTAGGAGTGAATTGTACCTTGTTACCAGCTTATGATCTAGCTATAAAAGTATATCACTTAGCCGATGTCTGTCTACAGGTGCAAAGTACAGCAGCGAGCAGAAAACGCAGGTAATTATCTCAAGCAGTTAGGCAAAAAAAAAAAAAGAAACCCAATAAACAAAAACCACTTCAGCCCCCAAAGACAGAAGTTGTTTTGCAGGGGAGGGGGCAGTGTTGAGCCTTCTTCACTTGGCTCTTTCTTACCCTTTAATCCTTTTCACCTTGAACACTCACTGCTATTATTTCTGGAGAAATAATATACTTTTGCTTTTTCTCTCCTTTTAAAAAAGATTTACTAAGGCTGGTTGAAAAGGCTTAAAATGTCCTCTTGTCATAGCCCTTGATAAACATTTCATCTAACATTTTTTGAGGCAGAGTTTTCGTGGAAACGCTGCAGAAGACAAATCAAAACAATGATACATAAAACTGCTACTTTAACTTGAAAGTCTTTAAAGGACATTTTCCAACCAGATCTGACATTTGAATAAAGAAAAAAATGTCTTGGTTATTATACTCATTGATCTGTAATCCTATCTATGATGCATTGTTATGTGAGCAAAAGCAGACTATGGAAGAGAATATACAGAGAGCTCCTGTGTTATACACAAACCCATACACATACCCATGGGGTCCTGAAGGCTATTTTAAGAAAATGTTTCTGATGATTACTGTGATGGGATATA
>NW_007788402.1:0-2324 GCF_000696425.1 Galeopterus variegatus
GAAATATCTATTCATTCCTTTGCCCATTTTTTAATTGGGCTATTTATATACTGATTTGTAGCATCCACCTCTTTGTGCAGCTTTTATGGCAATGGTTTGTCTTTGACCTCAATTTTCTGATAGACCCAAGAAAAAATGTTGATATTTAGTTTCTTCATATCTTTCCTTGTTTTGAATTGGGTGGGAAAGCTTCTGAGCTCTTTGCATGTCAAACCAGAAACTGGAAGTTCAAGTTACTTTCCATCTTCAAGGACTGTAATTGCCAGTTGAGTCATTCTCTGGGGATTAAGATATGGATATCTTGGGGGGAGGCCAATTATTCTGACACCATGTTCAGGAGCCAAAGAAATGAGACTATAACATAGGTGTCTTTAAACCTGTGCTTTCTCTTTAAGCACCTTTAACACACATTAAAAAATCTCTCCCTGTTTCTCCCTTTCTCTCTGTCTCTGTCTCTTCTCTCTCAAGAACATCTACTTTGAAATTATTTTCTAATTGGGTAACATTTTCTTTTTAGTATGACACTATTTCTACTGAAACTGCACAAATGTTTTAGTTTGGAATTTAGTCTTATTGACCAAAATGGTGATCCTTGGTAAAAAGTTCCCCAAATTTAAACTTAGCTATTGGTATCAAAATTTATTTTTGGTACTCTCACTTGAGAGCTCTACTTAATATGTTACCAGTATGCCCATCAAGTTATCTCCCACTGTGAGATTAAAAACAACATCACATAATATTGGAGACCAACCAACTATTTTGAATATCATAGAGATGACTAAATAATTAAAACACATAATGGTTATTATAAAACAGAAGAACCCTAGGATTAATACTTTTACACTTCCAGGTATACAAACTCATATAAGTTCAGGTGCACTGTCTTGTTAAACTCCACTGAATGTAGAATCAAAACCTCAAGTAGCTCCATTTAGTTTTAGTAATTCTCAGAAAGAAAATATCAATAAACAATACAGTATTATTTGTAAAAAAGAAGATAAGTTTGGAAAGCAAACTCTTTCAAAATAACATCAAAACAGCCTGAAATCATAGCAAAATAAAAAAAAAAAAAGTCTTAAAAATTTGAAGGGGTCGAATTATCTAAATTTGTAATATTTTGAAAATTAGCAAGTATTGGACATGAAGCCAAAGTCAGAGTCAACTGGATATTTAAGTTGCTATTAGGTAAATATTTTTGAAACCCAGGTAGTATAAATATGTATTTAAATACACTTTAATCCTCAAAAGGTTCATACCACATAATTCACCATCTTGACTGGTATTAATTAGAATCGTTGTCTGGCAGTCTCTGCAGAAAAACCAAAAATTTAACGTCCTTACAATGCCACAAAATTAATTGCTGACAGTGATGGACATGTAGGGCCAAATATTCAAAGGACATCTGCTAATTCTTCTTTTATGATAGCAGGTTTGAGCTATTAGTTTTAAATAGTGCATGTATTGCTAATACTGTTTCAACAGAACAACGAAAAAAAATCAGTGGAATGATTTCAGAAGTAAGAGGGCTAAAGAAAGTTATTTCTGACAAAGCTAAGTTATATAGATAGCAGCAACCACACATATTTAGAGCCTACCTCCAGTGCTTCCAGTATGCTAATCTGATTTTGTGTAAGAATTAGATATTTGAAAAGAGTGGATTTACAGATAGATTATAAAAGCTATTATTTTGAAGAATAAATTTATTTGCACAGTCTATATTTTTAGTAAGAAACCATGAAAATAAAATACATGAGGATGTTCTACTCTGTACTATTTTAAAAATTTTATATAAAACATAACTTAAATATGATTCATAATTACATAAAAAAATCTATATATTTTTAGCTAATAAATTATGTTCACATAGAAGAAAAAAGCACATATTATGTTCCTATAAAGCTCTTATAAATAAGATAATAAAACATGTTCTTTTTTTTTTTTTTCCCCTTTTTGTCTTTTTTACTGACCGGTAAAGGGATCGCAACCCTCGGTGTTGCGCCCGCACCGCGCTCAGCCAGTGAGCGGGAACCGGTCTCCACATGGGATCCGAACCCTCGATGGGAGTGCCGCCGCGCTCCCAAGCAGCGCACTCTCCAGTGCGTCACCGGGCCGGCCCTAAAACATGTTCTTTTGAGGCAAATATTATATATGCAAAATGGAAGACAATGAGGCGTAATCATTACACTTTTAGGAGTTGAACAATTATTTAATATGACCTAGACTTGTTTTAAAATATATAATTGTATAAAATACTTTTAATTTCAAAATAAAAATGTTATGATTTAACAGATTATTTAATGTGTTCTCAAATGGAAATACTACTA
>NW_007788403.1:0-2324 GCF_000696425.1 Galeopterus variegatus
GTGTAAAAGGAGAAAATAAGAGACTTATACCTTGCTGAGAGGACAGGACATGCTTGGCCACCTCTGGAGGCCACTCACAAAGCAAGGAGATTAGTGGGAGCCCAGGCTGGGGTACCAGTAGTGTGATGATCTGTCACAGTGTCTCAGGATCAAGTTGCTAATTTAGAGGAAATATGTTCTTACCTCAGGAATTCTCCTAAACCCCTAGCATATAAATAAAATTACCTAGATTTTCTCCTTGAATTTGTATTTTTTATATATATTTAAATTTTAATGCATCAGGGGTTTATTTATATGGTGTGAGGTAGGGGATCCAGCTTTCTTTTCCCAGGTGATGGGCAGTGTGCTAACATCTTTCTCTACCAATAGTTTAGATCATATGTTTAATGCTAATTTAAAAGTATTTTCACCTATATTCATAAGAGACATTGGTCTGTCCTTTCCTTTTTATCATTGGTATTATTGTTATTGTTGTAATGCTAATTTTGTAAAATAAAAGATAGTTTAGATCATATGTTTAATGCTAATTTAAAAGTATTTTCACCTATATTCATAAGAGACATTGGTCTATCCTTTCCTTTTTATCATTGGTATTATTGTTATTGTTGTAATGCTAATTTTGTAAAATAAAAGGATGGTATTGCCACATTTCTACCATTTGGAAAGACTAAATGATGCTGGAGTTAACTAAGAGCTGGGACTCAGTTGTGAAACCATTTGGTCCCAGGTGCTCTTTTCAGTGGTAAATTTTTGTAACACCTTTTGCAGCTCTTCTGTGGTAATTGGTTCATTCAAGGTTTCCACTCTTGGTTTAATTCTGGTTATTTACATTTTGCAAGGAAACCATCTGTTTCCGAGTATGTTGCCATAGGGTTTTGAGTGCTCTATTTTATAACAATATCACTTGTCCCCATATTTGAGATTATCTGACTTTCTCCTCCTACTCACTCAGGCTTTTGCTGTGTTTCTTTTTGCCTTTATCAGTCCCACAAGAAGTTCATCTAATTGTTGGTCTTTTCAGTGAAGTGCTTTTGGATTTTTATATCCTTTCTACTAGGTTTTGGTGTTCATTACATTAATTTCAGCCTTTATTAACTTCCTCTCCCAACTCTGTGGTTTTATTTGTTGTCCCTTTAGTAATTTCTTAAAATGAGAACTGTCATGGGTTGAATTGTGTCCTCCCAAAATGTATGTTAAAATCCTAACTTCCAGTACCACGGTATGTGACCCTATTTGGAAATAGAGCTATTGCAGATGTAATTAGTTAAGATGAAGTCACACTAGAGTAGGGTGGGCTCTTAATCCAATATGATGGGTGTCCTTTACACAAAGATGGCCATGTGAAGATACAGAGACACAGGGAGAACACTACATAGAATGGAGGCAGAGACTGGAATATTTATGCTGCTATAAGCAAAGGAATGCGTGGGTCTACCAGAAGCTGGAAGAGGTAAAGAAGGAGTCTTTGAGGGAGTATGGCCTGGCTACCACCTTGATTTCAGACATCCAGGCTCTAGAACTATGAAACAACAAATTTCTGTTGTTTTCAGCCACCCAGTTTGTGATACTTTGTTATAGCAGCTCTCTTTAAGTTGCCCATTACCATCCCCTATTATCAGACCAGTAACATCCAGGAAGATAGCAGTGCTTGAGGGACAATTCAGATCTTATTCTCAAGAATTATGGTCGTGCATTTTGAACTGTCAGATCTCCCTGAAGGATTGGTGCAAGGGCTTTTTAAAATTTCACCAGACTCTGAGTATTCCCAGGGTGTCTTCCTGGGCAGCATTTGCCAAAAGCATTCAAATGCAAAGGTATTGACTGCAGCAGTCTGAGACAAGGGCAATGGTTGGGACAAGCAGTTAGAGAGCCTGAAAGAGAAGAGTTTGAGAAAGGAGATTTGTGGGAAAACAAAGCTTTTTGAATATTCTGTATATACTAGGGAATTAAGAATGCCACATGCAAGCCCAGCAGAGCTGGATGCATGCTCAGAAAAAGTCTGAGAAGACACTAAACTTTCAACTCTGGCTAACCTTCAGCCTTCAGGCAGGCAAGAAGGGAAGGCTAAGATAGAGTTGTAAAAGGTCTAAGCATTTAATTACTTCCTGAACACAAAGCCAATCTGTAAAGACTTGGGATAGTATTTTTTCTTTTAATTGTCCTTTTTGGGGGGTCTCTAGACATTTAAAGAAACTTGGTTAAAACACTAGCTGACCACTAAGCTAACAGAACCCAGCCTTCAGTGGCCACACATTACAAAGAATATATACTTCACAAAAATAGTCTAGACAAGTCACCAAATGAAAGACAATGACCCACAACAA
>NW_007788404.1:0-2324 GCF_000696425.1 Galeopterus variegatus
TTGAATGTGCAGAAAAGTGAGTGTAATCTTTTCTTCTCAGAAGACTATCAGAAATAAATAGATGTGTATATCTCAGAATAACTGTTTCTTCCCCTATTCATTATTCCTAAAAATTTCTGGCTCCTGTTAGTCTCCAAGGTTGTACAAGGCTTCATATCTCCAGATGAAGGAAATATGAGTATAATTTAAATCCTATATACTCATAGATGCCTATCTCTTCAAAACAGTGCATGTTAATTCAGAATCAGCAAATAGATTGTGGCAGAATGAACATAGTAGAATCATTAAAGGCAGAAAAAAATTTATATAACTGTGTACTCAAAATAGGTGACTAAATTATCAGAACACTCTATGAATATCAGGGAAAAGATAATCTGTAAATCTCAAAGAAAGGTGATAGTTGTAGTTTTCAAAAAGCTGATCAGGACATTATTATAAATCTAGAAATATATGCAAGCTTCCCATGTCTTTTAATTCACTGTGATGAAGGCTTCATGCTGCAGACATACCAACCTTATCTCAATCAAACCATTGTCCTTTTTTTCAGTTCTTGATGGTCAGCTTTAGGATTCACTTCACATATTTCAGAAATGGTTCAGAAATGCAGGTGAAACACCTTATCTGTAAACCATTTGGCATTTAATCAATTTCTATTGAAATTCATTCTTACATTTTAGACTTATCAGATGCCATTGTTTGGTACAGTGAACATGATACCAAGTTTTATACTCATCAGGCCATCTTTCTTTCTTGAGGCATTGCTCAGTAGAGAGACAGAATGGATTGCAGCCTGCTGCTAAGACTTTCCTTTTCACATAGGCTCTGTCAAAGCCAAGGTAAGAAGAGAAAGTAGCAGGGGGCAAAGTTCCTCCTTTCCTGAAGCACAAAATGATAATGCACATCATCATGCCCCTCCCAGCCATGCGTTTGTCTATGGGATATTCAGAGACGGGGGCTGTGTTCAGCCTGCCAGCCCTTCTGCCTCTGGGTTGCAGCCTGAACTGTGTGAACATCAGGCAATTGCATAAGGCCCTTGCTCACCAATATCCTCCCCCTTTCAACTCAGAACACCAATGGACATAAATAGACTGAGGACTCTGAAGAAGTCTCTTTCCTTTGGAAACTTGGAGACTTTTAGTTCGTTAACCACACCCCAGGGGCAAGGGTGGTTCTCAGCAGCAGAGGCAGTGTCTAATGCTAGGTTGAGAAGTGCTGCACAAATGAGCCAAAGATGGCCTCTGTGCATTGGCCCGTAGGTTATATTACTGCAGGTTGAGACCCCACTAGAGCAAAAGCCCACTGGTGCCAAACTCAAATATTTATACATCTAATTATTTTAAAAATAGCCCAAACAAGCATATTATCAGCCATCTACATCCTGCTTATTTTACACACACCGTGAAACCTCAACTGACAGCTGTTACTTATTGATAGGATAGGATAGGGCCTTGAAGTTATAAGACCCCAAGCTGATGCTGCCCTTTGCAGTTCTCAGAGACTCCCAGTTGTCCTGCTGAGGGACATAGCTTAGGCATGTAAGCCCACTCGTTTATACATCTAATTATTTTAAAAATAGCCCAAACAAGCAAATTATCAGCCATCTACATCCTGCTTATTTTACACACACCGTGAAACCTCAACTGACAGCTGTTACTTATTGATAGGATAGGATAGGGCCTTGAAGTTATAAGACCCCAAGCTGATGCTGCCATTTACAGTTCTCTGACTCAGAGACTCCCAGTTGTCCTGCTGAGGGACATAGCTTAGGCATGTAAGCCCACTCTCTAATCCCCCTCTCACCTGAGAGTTCCCTTGTCCTCCTCCCCTTCTTGGTGATGACACCCACAACCCTTCCCTACCTTCCCCCCACCTCCCCATTCCCACTCCATAACCTCTGGATTTCCTCCACCTGCAAACTGGTCAGAGCATCACCCAACAACATTCGGGTGTGCTACTGCCACACTGTGGGCATATGTTTTTCTTAGGTTAGCCCCCAAATCCCTTGAACCCTTACAAAAAGCCACTTGCCACAGAGACAGTAAAAAAGCCCCTTCAAGTAGCTTTTCATGCCAGAGGCTTGAAACTGTGATTTCTGGAAGGAGAAATCACAACAAAAGGCTTCAATAGGAGGGAAAAAAAAAAAAGTGGTGATTATCAGGCAATAGCTGAGAGGACCTGGTGGCAGGTATATGTGAAACACATCCTGTATTCTACTAGCAATAAATGGCAAGGATTCTTCAGTGAGGCTGAAATTCTTACCATACAGTGTTGGGGGCCTGAAGCTCCACACCCCTTCTTGTGAGACCGCTTCTCCTTGACAATCT
>NW_007788405.1:0-2323 GCF_000696425.1 Galeopterus variegatus
CAGCTCCCTCTAATCTGACCCAGCATCCCCAGCAATAACCAAACTATGGGTTCCCACTTACGTTCACAGGCTCCCAAACTTGGAGACAATAGCTGACCAACTGCTTTCTTGCTTGACAAAGTAAGAGCTACTAGTTATGAATTGCTCCCTAAGATCTGGGCTTTGCTCCAAGTGCTCTGCAAGTATTCTGGCCTCTAGTTGTCATCGCCTCCCTGTAAATATCTCAATCAGCTCCATTTTATGATGAAGAGACTGAGGTTAAATAACTTGCCTTAGAGCACATAATAAGGAAGAAGACATGATTTAATCCCAGGTAGTCTGCTCTGGAACTCCGGCTCTAGGCCCCTGCTCTCGACACTGCCTCCCATGAATATGAAGGAAAAGAGGGACATTTCAAATGCTTAGCCCAGACTTGTAAAGCACTGTCTTCTCCTCAGGCTTCCGTATCCTCTTATAACAGAAAGTACAACTTCCTCCATGAAGGAAAAGAGGGACATTTCAAATGCTTAGCCCAGACTCGTAAAGCACTGTCTTCTCCTCAGGCTTCCGTATCCTCTTATAACAGAAAGTACAACTTCCTCAAAAACCAGTAGGGATTTGGAGATACAGCCACTCTTTGCTCCCCCATGGAGATGCTCTAGATCGAAGTGGAGCAGAGGCTCAGTTAAGTCACAGAAGTTCAGAGCTGGAAGAAAATGAACCCAGACTCTTTATTTTATAAATGCAAATGCTAAGGCCCTCTACCCTGTATGGATTCACAAGATTACTTTGCTGAGTGTAGCTGAGACCAAACCTGTTGAATCAAAGAACCTTAGAGCTAGAACATCTGATAACCCATTCTAATCTAAGCCACTCATATCTACCCACCTCTATTTTACAGGTGTGGCACTAAGAAGCTTAAGTAACTGGCCTATGTTTGAATCACAGTATCTACTTTTCTGCAAAATGTGCAGGTACTGAAGGTCAGCTGCCATGGCCAGTTTCATTACAGAATAGATGGTGCCTAGAATGAGCAGATCAAGTGAGGGGTACAGTGTCTACAGTGCCTGGGTATAGTAAGAGATCTGTAAAGATCTGTCAGATAGAAGAATGAATGTATAAATGAATGAATGAAATTTTAAAAGTTGAAGCAGAAACAACTGAAGTGTTTCCATGAAGTTCCAAATACAATTTCTTAAAACCTTCCCTGATGACAAAAGACCTCTGTAAGGAAAATCTTAGCAGCTTCCATATTAAGAAACTCTTTTCATTGGAATAGAGTAGAACACTTTTGACACTGGGACAAAAGTATGAATGGGTTCCAAAATTTCTGTTTGACCTAGGTACAGCTTTATCAGCCTTCATTGATGGGCAAATTGAGACAGGGCCCAGGCTTGAGATAATCTGGTATCTTTAGACATGTGTCCTCAGACACTGCTCCAGGGTGTGGTACCACAGGCTGCCTCCCTGAAAAGAACCTCCACAAAGATGTCCTTGGTGTTTATGGACTGTTTTGCTTGTTTCACATTGATTTGAAATCATTTGGTAGTGTTAGCTATCAATATCTGTGTGTCTTCACAAGTGAACACTTTTAAGAAATGCTACCTCATAGTATAATATAGTGGCTAGTTAGAAACTGGGGTCCTTATTCAATTTTTATCTGCATCCTTTCATAGCGATAAGAGATTACACATTATTTAATATCTCTGAACTCTTTTCAGAACTCATCTGCGAAATGGATGGGGGTAATAATAGTCACTAACGTAACAGGTTTTTGGAGTAGAGATGAAAAATGACAATATTTTGCCGAGATCTCATGTCTTGTCTACCCTCCAAGAAGTTGCCCATATTCTCCAGACGTGACCTAAGCAACTCCTTTCCTGACCACTACTGGACAATGATATAATGACCTCATCTTCCTTTCTCATTTCACTTTTACAAATAAACTTCTCTTCTGGCTAACCATTAAGTTGTTTAATCCCCAGGCACTAACTATAGAGTTGGAGTCTGAATTAAAACTATTGCCCAGCTTTAAAAGACAATTTCAGGCTAGAGTGAAGACAAATTTGCTTGAGAAAAGAGGTTTGATTTCATTCATGCATATATTCACTGTCCCTGTGGTCAGTGAACAGTATCTCATTCAAAATTCAATTTGGGGAATTATGGTGCTTCTGATTGAGAGAAGGAGAAGCACAGGCTACAGAGTGGCATTTGTCTATTTCATATAAGTTGAACAAAGCCCTGCAAATACATGAGTCCTGCTCAGAGGTCTCTGCTGGTAGTCATCTTAGAACAAGAGAAAAGATGGGAAAAGAAAGAAGATACTCTCTCTCTACAGATTCTG
>NW_007788406.1:0-2323 GCF_000696425.1 Galeopterus variegatus
AATACTATAGGACCATATTTAGCTTCCTTCAGAGGCTTCCCCTCACCTTCAGAATGAATTCTAAATTACTTCCGATGGTCTTTCAGAACTGGCTCCCGTCCTTCCAGCCTCCCCTTTGACCACTGCCCCTCACAAATTTTTATGTGCACATCACCCAGGGTGGGAGACACAGTCCCTCAGGCTTTTCGCATTCTCCATTCTCTCAGCCTGGAATCCCCTCCCTCGAACAGTTCCCTGTCAAATGGTGATCTTCTATGTGTTATTCAACACCCATTCAAATGTCAGGAAAGGTAAAGCCTTCTCTGACCCTCTCAGTCCTCTTATACATAGTCCGTCCCTTCTATATGACAGTACTTTTTATAAGTCTTTATTTTCTTTTATTGCAAACAATCTTTTGCATGTCTGATCCTTCTATTGGACAATGTTAGGAACATAATGATGTTAGGAGATATATGATACAAGTTTGTATCTACATCACCCACAATAAGAGATAGATAAATGTCTGCTGTCAACAAAAGTGAACATGTTTTGCCTTTAGATCAGATAGGTGTATAACGTTTTACTGTATTTTATAAATAGTATAAACTCTAGTTACATATAACATAAAATATATTTAAAATACAGTTAAAATTATACGTTTTTAATCTATTGCAACACCTGGCCTACTAAGACTCACAAATAATACTAGCCTAATTAAAAATAAAGAATTAAGTTTATCTATATTTTTCTTTTTTTTTTTTTTTTGTCTTTTTTCGTGTCCGGCAACGGATCGCAACCCTCAGTGTCGCGCCCGTACCGGACCGGGACCGGCAACGGGATCACAACCCTCGGCATTGCACCCGCACCTCGCTCAGCCAGTGAGCGGGAACTGGTCTGTATGTGGGATCCGAACCCTCGGTGGGAGCGCCGCCTCGCTTCCCAAGCGGCGCACTGTAGCAGTGCGCCACCGGGCCGGCCCCAAGTTTATCTATATTTTAACATTTCTTTGATTAAAAGTTTATAGCCTCTTTGCACAAAAGTCTAAAAGTAATTTTGACACTGAATAATTCAAAACTATCCTTATCTTAACTAATATAAAAGGAAAAAATACACATATTTTAGTGAAACACACACACAGAGTTATTCTGCAGTGTGTTCTATAGAGTCATTCTTTTTAATATTTTTTCTCATTTAATTTTTTTCTTTCCTATCAGCTAAAAATGAACCTTGAAATGGGAAAAATTGGTCCCTAAAAACAAAGCATATAATAAATTTCCTGTCTTCAACTGCCACAAACCTAAGAATTTAATGCAGTGATGAAATACATGTAATTTGCATTCATTTATTTTCATTCACTGTTCTTAACACTATCAGAATCTTTTTATAATAAATTTTGATAAATTCATTATCATGAGACAAGATTTATAGATAATAGAACATTATATAGACATTATAATTTTTATATATGTATGTATAAAAAATTTGGAAAACTAAATGTAATGTTCCTTTAATATTAAAGATAAATAAAAGAAAAACAAAATAAAATAGTATATATTTTAATTTATAAATGCTTATATATGAGTATACTAGAAGATACAGTAAAGAAGTCAGATATTAGCCTACACTTATAATGTCAAATTGTATTTAAATAAGATCAGAAACCATTCCAAATAGTACAGGAAAATAAAGAACAAGGCAACTGTAAACGTTAAAATAAAAATGTATATATTCAGTTATATAATAAGACTGTGCAAAAAAATCTCTGTTTACAGGTAAAATAGTATAAGTTATAGGCTTAGACAATTATTAAGTTTTCACCTACATGAACACACAGTAGGACTTCGGAAAATCACGAGGATGAAAGGTGAGGGCCACACAGATAAAATTATTTTGCAAGATAGTCTGGCACACTGTAAACTATTTGACAGGCCTGGTCCCTGTCCAATAAATGTAGAGCAACCACTCATTGCGGCAAACATATATGTTCCACAAAACTCCACAATATTCCCTGGGGAAGCAACCCCCCCCCCCCCCGTTAATAGTTCCTGATTTAATTCCTTGGACATGCTCTCATCTAATAGAAATTTGAAAACTTTGTTTTATAAACGAAGAGTTTTCTCCACTTATACAGTTAATCTAACATGACCATAATTTTTTTAAAAGTAAAACATATGGTCTACATTAAGTTCCATTGGTCATACTTGTTCTCACAACAAAACTATAAAAAAAATATTACAGAGGATACAGGATTTATTCAAGACCATTTTTGCACAGTTTGAGGCCTTTCAACCCTGTTATTTTCTATCTGACCTCTCTAGACTTTTAATTACTCACTGCTCCAAAT
>NW_007788407.1:0-2323 GCF_000696425.1 Galeopterus variegatus
TGGGAAGATTTTAGGTGAAAAACCACACAAAACAATTTTCTATAAATTCTTAGAGAGCAGTGTTCTAAACTATTTTCTGCTCACCAAAATGCCGAAAACAGAGGAACGTATTTCAGGGGACACTTGATACATACTTGTCCTTGACTGAAAGAAATAGAATAACATATTACTGTTACACATTCAATACCTAAATACAAATACATTTAAACCACCTTTTTATGTAAAACACATTTTATATTTCGATTTTCTTCACTGTCTTCCTGTATACACTTAAAGACATTCACAGAGACTGAGCAATTCCTCCAGGAGGATCCAAAGTAATGACATAATGAAAACACACATTTTGTAATTTTACAAGGAGGAGTTCAACCTAGTGAGTGAGTGAGTTTGTCAAATTGCTAGTATTATATGCTTATGTAAAAGTGAACATAGTTGACCATTTTAAACACCTTTTTCTTTAGTATTGAGAAACATCTTTATACTTCTTTCAACCACAAACATGGACCTACATAAAAGGAATATTAACTTTAGTAAACTTAAACTTTCTGCTCTCCAAAATGCTGAGAACAGAGGAACGTATTTCAGGGGACACTTGATACATACTTGTCCTTGACTGAAAGAAATAGAATAACATATTACTGTTACACATTCAATACCTAAATACAAATACATTTAAACCACCTTTTTATGTAAAACACATTTTATATTTCGATTTTCTTCACTGTCTTCCCGTATACACTTAAAGACATTCACAGAGACTGAGCAATTCCTCCAGGAGGATCCAAAGTAATGACATAATGAAAACACACATTTTGTAATTTTACAAGGAGGAGTTCAACCTAGTGAGTGAGTGAGTTTGTCAAATTGCTAGTATTATATGCTTATGTAAAAGTGAACATAGTTGACCATTTTAAACACCTTTTTCTTTAGTATTGAGAAACATCTTTATACTTCTTTCAACCACAAACATGGACCTACATAAAAGGAATCTTAACTTTAGTAAACTTAAACAAAAAAGATCACAATAATAAATCATTTTTAAAAGGCAGATTAATAAATATGGACATGTTCAGTTGTAAAAGAATGATAGAAAACCAAGTTTTAAAATTCAGATTTAAGTAATCATAAAGGCAATTTTTCTAATAATTTTATAGCATTAATAGCATTTTTAATTATTGATTCCATAGAAAAAGTAAAGCAGAGGATAGATTCAAAGTAGAAGTGGTTAATCATAGTTACTTAGGAAGAAGTTGATGCATTGCTTAAAGTAAATATGGTTTATAATCACAAACTTTTATTCCTGGCTACTGATAATTGCATGGCTTTTTAAAGTCTTAGACTCCAAAAGTGAAGAATAACAATCCAAATTCTGTTGAAAAAGTAGAACAGTCCAAAGTAAGGAATAAAGCAGACAAATGTGCATCTACATCAATGGTTAAAGCATCACGTTGTTTGGAGTTCCTCCAAAGTATGAAAGCATGAAATGACATTTCAATTTGTGCATATAGTTCATAGACACATAGAAGTTCCATTTATGATACTGTTACACTTGTGTGTGTTTGGATTTGTTTACAAAAACTGGCATTGTTTGCATACTGGCATTTTTTTTAGTAATACCCCACTATAAATTTTTATCTCAAGAATCTATCTACCATTTATCAAGTATCGAAACTGGTTAATTGTTGCTTCTCTTTTAGGATTACTTCCATGACTTTAGCACAGATTTAAGAATTCTATAGTTAATATGCCATATCTTTCCACATGGAAAAGTCTTTGCTAAGGACAAAGTCTCCGATAGTTGTTCAACAGATATAAAGTTTCAGTTATGCTAGACTAATAAGTTCTAGAGATCTGTGACACACATGATGCCTATAGTTCATGATATGATATTGTGCATTTTAAAATTTGTTAAGGTGGAACCACCCATGTTAAGTAATCTTACCCCCACCCCCCACCACCCTACACACAGAATGCAAGGAAACTTTGGGAGATGTTGGTTATGTCTATTACCTTGATTGTTGTGGCATATCACAGGTGTTTGCACATGTCCAAATGTATCAAATTGTGCACATTAACACATGTGGTGCTTTGTATATAAATTTTGTGTCAATAAAGTCATTTACAATGTAAAAACAATAAGTACATAAAAATACATAAATCTGGCTCAGACATTTGATACTGCATATACACATTTGGACCAGTGAACAAGAAAACAATATAAATGAGAAAGGTAGGGGCCGGCCCGGTGACGCACTGGAGATTGTGACACTGAGGGTTGCGATCCCGTTACCGGTCAGTAAAAAAGACAAAAAGGGAAAAAAAA
>NW_007788408.1:0-2323 GCF_000696425.1 Galeopterus variegatus
TTGTTAATTTTAATTAATTTATACTTAAATAATCACAGCTGAGGTTGTATTTCCCACTGTATCCCATCAGGAGGCCCATGATATCAGGTGGCCCCACCTGAGTGAGGCTGACTTTGATGCCTTGGTTAAGATAGTGATCTCTAGATGTCTCTATCGTAAGGTAGCTTTTTTCCCCATTGTGAATTAGTAAATAATCTACAGAGTGATGGTTTGGCCTCATGGAAATATTGTGTTCTTCGATAGCCTTTTACCTAATGGTTTTAGAATCTGTTGATAAGCCTTGCCTGAAGCAATTATTATAGTGGAGGTCATGAAATGGTGATATGGTGATTTTCTTTTTTATGATCTATTAGCTAGCTTTCTTCTGTAACTAAGAGCATTCTTCCCCTCCCCCCCTTCTTTTTCCCTCTTTTTCTTTTAATATGATGGACTTGTGGATTTTTGTTTAATCAGTGTGTTATCAACTATGGTAATTATTCTTTTTGTTGTTCCTATTGTCCAAAATTTGGCCAGTGAGAGTCTCTTCAGATTGACTCCTGTGTCCTTTTCACCTGGCCCCATAAATTCTGAGCCTTCTTTGCTTTTGGGCAGGTTTACCTTATATTTTCTCTGCCTCAGACATGGAATTAGCCTTTCACCAAAGAAGCTGTGCTTTTAATGGGGAAGGGGTATTTAGAAACCAAAGGTCTGGGGGTTAGATATGCCCGAACAGTAGCAAGTTTTGGGTACAGCACTCCAGTTTTTTCACTTAGTATTCAAGTAGAATGCTTAGAGTTTAAAAACAGTTGTCATTATCAACTTTGTAAACTACTCTTTGAAGATTTCATTTAGAAAGTTAAAATGGTGGACAAAGCAGGGATTTTTGCCTTCCCCAAAGAATAAAGGAAATAATAGAACTTTTACTCTTATTTTTATGTTGAAGCTTTAATTGTTGATTTTTTTTTGCCAGACATGCATTAGTTTATTTATTTTTTATTTTTTATCATTTTACAATGTAATCAATTTTCATGGCCTTTTACCAATTCCTGCCTTTCCCTCCTCCCTTTCCCCTTTCCCACCCATTGACAACCTCAGTTCTGTTCTCTTCTCTTAAAAAGTTCAATGACTTATTGTGATTGGTGTATCTTTTTTTGTTGTTTGTTTATTTATTATTTATACTGCATGTTCTCACTTATATGTGGGAGCTAATAAAAATAAATAATTTTTGATTTCTTATCATAACCAGTGTGGGAGGAAGAAATTTGCAAGGAAGAATCATCTTTGTATTTTTATGTTGAGAGCTTTAGTTGTACATAATATGATATATTAAAAAACAAAACCAAAAAACTTGTATAATGTGTTTCCCATTTCTTTCTGCTTCTTGCTTTTATGCTGGTGTCCCTTGATGCTTTAGGAATGCCAGAACCACTTGTCTCTTAGTGCTGCCCTATTCAGGTATCAGATTTTTTTTTTTGTCCTTTTTGTGACCAGTAAGGGGATTGCAACCCTTGGCTTGGTGTCGCCCGCACCACGCTCAGCCAGTGAGCACACCGGCCATCCTCATATAGGATCTGAACCCGCAGCAGGAGCGCCACTGCGCTCCCAGCGCCGCACTCTCCCGAGTGCTCCACGAGGTCGGCCCCAGGTATCAGACTTTTACCTCCTTTGTTGACTGACATCATGTTAAGTCTTAGGAGAAAGATGTTCACAGTGTATTCATTGCCCAAACACCTCAAAATGCCAGGGGGATTTCCCCTTGAATAGAGTAAAGTTAATTCAAATGAACTTCAAATTGCTTGAATTTCAGAAAGTGAAACAAAGCGAAGCAGTTTGGAAAAGTGGGGATTTTCCCCAAATTACGCAAAGTATATTTCTACCTCTTTGCATAGGTGGGTTGGGTCTACCTTATTATATAATGTTAAAATCTTTTAAAATGAGCCAAATGCTGACAACACTTTCAGTTGATTTTTTGACTCATAATACTTTATTCAGGGGCCTATAGTAATTTTTAGGGCTTTTTAAGGATATTGACCTGTTACGTAGTTTTGAAAATATAGTGTTGTGGCTCTATTGCTACTTGTCAATAAAGAGGCTTGATAAACTCAGTTCAAGAATGTAAATGTTAGTATTAGTAGTGCTGTGAGAACTGTGTCCATCTCTCCCTTGTTCTGCCCTTCTGCTCCCTGCATTAGCTGCTTTTGTAGAGGGGGTCCCAGTTGGTCTTAACTTAGAGCAGTTTTTCTCAGGTGCTCATTGTCCTTGTCTCAGGTTGGGTTCCCCCAGAACAGACCCAGAGACAAGGATTTGACTATAAGTAGTTTATTTGGGAGTTGAAAAAACGTTA
>NW_007788409.1:0-2323 GCF_000696425.1 Galeopterus variegatus
TTATAAATTTAGAAGGTAGTACTTTCTTTTGGTGTAAAACTGCATGAAGAAAGCAGAGAAACTGAAGAGTGAACATTGTTCATTTAGGGGATATTTAAGGAAGTAGATTAAATGAGACTAAATAAGTACAGTGGAGCTAGGGTAAGGTACACTGCTTTGGCTTACAACCTTATGAAGAGTGAACATTGTTCATTTAGGGGATATTTAAGGAAGTAGATGAAATGAGACTAAATAAGTACAGTGGAGCTAGGGTAAGGTACACTGCTTTGGCTTACAACCTTTGGCTATGATCTGTCTAAATATTCTGTTGCCACCTCCTCAGTCTTCCCTGACACACCAGATACATGAAAACACCTTTGAACCTTTGATCAGACTATTTCTTTAGCCCACAATTATCTTTCCTCTATTCCCAGCCTGTTAAAAGTCATATACCTTTCAAGGTTGCATGTAGATTTTTCTTTGTACACCAATTGCTAATAGCCCACAATTAAACTTAATCATCCCGTCACCTGCACTCCACAGTATGTGAAAGCCACCATAGCTGGGCTGCTCTGTCATGTTGAATGTGCTTAGCTGTTTGTGTGGGGAGCAGAGATAGTGTTTTTGCATCACCCCACTGCACAGGTATGTGCTTTTGAATATTTTTTTTTATATAATGTATGTCAGATTAAGAGGAAACAGTTTGGAATAAAAAGCTCTGGGATAGATATGAAGCTCCAAAGGGTAGAATATATCCAAAAATAAAGTGGAAGGAAGATATTTCATCTAGGGTCAGCTCACCCTCCAAACATGTAAAAGTATAGACACCACAGGTCTGGGATCACAGACTTGATCCTTGTGTGATCTGTCAGCTTTGCTCAGCCCCACAATTACAAACAGGATTCTTTCCATTCCAGCCAACCCCTTTATGAATCTGTGTTCAGTGGAATGGTGGAAAAACATTTCTCACGAATAAAAATAAAAGCAAAAATAAGGAGATTAAATCTCCTGCCCTCTTGAGAATACATATGTCTATCATATATAAGAAGGGCTGCTCATCATTAGAATCTATTTTTTTTAACTTTGAATCTCCCAAAAGTTGGATGATTAAAAAAAAAAATACATGTAATCTCAGAGAAACCACAAAAGAAGTCCCATGAAATATATATTTATTTATTTAAGTATTCATTAAGCCATATCCAGCCATTCTGTAAATGGACCAAAAGATGATTAAAGACAGGCTCTTTCTGTCGTGGGTCATCCTTCGTTCAGAGACTGTGGAAATGAACTGAAGCATACTGTAGGGAATTCTTTAATCTTAATAATCTACCTCCTGGGCCCAACACAAGCCAACAGTACTCTCATCTGTGATAAATTCAGTAGAAATATAATGCAACACAACTTTTAAAAAAAAGTGTTATTAGATATACAGAAGAAACCATATTACTAAAATAAGTTCCTTTTTGCTCTACAGAGCTGCACTCTATTTCTGATTCCATTGCAATTATGAGACTGAGTTTCAAGTAGCCAGTACTCCACATTTCAGCAGGAATGTGAGTGGATGTCCAGGCCAGACTGGTGGAAATTTACCAGTCAGGATCCTCCTAGCTCCTTCTCCATCTGCTGTACCAACAGTCAGGGCAACCTTGAAGGTGTCAGAGCCACCAAGTGCCTGGGTCATGGCATGAGACAAGCCTTAAGATCCAGACCCATGATAGACTGCTTCAGAGCAAAATATAAACTATATGTTCGGCCATTGAAATCATGTGGATTTTTGTTTTGTTTGTTTTTGTTTTGGGTAACAGCAGTTATCCTGCCTTAACCATTAAAATAAACTTTTCTGTTATGAAATAACAGAAAATATAAATGAAATATAGAATAAATTTTTCTGTCTCAAATGGGAGCATTTTAATGCTCCAGGGAACATTTGTCAATATCTGGAGACAGTTTTGGTTGTCACAGCTGGAGGAAGTGTTACTGTTGTGTAGTGGGTAGACCCCAGGGATGCTGCTAAACATCCTGCAATGCACAAGATAGTCCCTAGAGCAAAGAAAGACCTGGCCCCAAATGTCAGTAGTGCAGAAGATGAGAAACCTTGCATTCTGAGGATAAGCACTGGAGGAAACACCATTCATTAACTGTTAGCTGTTGAAAACCACATTATCTTTCCTTAAAATGAGTTCTACTGCAAACATACTATATTAGCAATTAATGAGCTTGCCCTAGCAGAAAGAGGAAACACCATTCATTAACTGTTAGCTGTTGAAAACCACATTATCTTTTCTTAAAATGAGTTCTACTGCAAACATACTATATTAGCAATTAATGAGCTTGCCCTAGCAGA
>NW_007788410.1:0-2323 GCF_000696425.1 Galeopterus variegatus
AGGCCCAAGGGGCTTGAGCCCCAGGCCTTCACACACAGAGGGGTAGCCCTTTGTCTAAGCTATCCTGAAGTCTTGGGTCAAACTCCTCAGGAGGCAGCAAGCTATCTGGGTGTGTCCACCAAGCAGAGAGGTGCTTCTTTTTTTTTTTTTTTTCCTTTTTGTCTTTTTTACTGACCAGTAATGGGATCGCAACCCTTGGTGTCGCGCCCAGAGAGGGGCTTCTTAAACTGACAAAGCAGTGACCTCAGGCAGCCCCTCAGACAATCCCAGGTGCCCCACAGGCCGTTTTTACACCCTGGCATTTTACTTCATGTAGACACAGCCTATGTCTGGATAAGAACATGCTGTGTCAGACAGTTCTTTTTTTACTTTGCCCCTCAAAATGTGCAAACCGACAACCACAGATAGATCCCAGATGCCGTTTTCCTGCTCTTGCAAACCTTGAAGTGTGCCCAGCCAGCAGGCCCATCTGCCAAGGAAAATGCTGTCCTCGAAATGTTCCTGGCACTGTTTTCAAGAGGTGCCAACCGAGTGCTGGAATCGCTGACCTCCCTGAAAGAGAAGCTTGAAGCTGTGGCCTCCGGGGTGAATTCCCCCCATGGGAAGACCCTGTGGAACTGAAACAGACTTTGTCCACATCACAGAGAGCTGGCTCATCGTTCATGCCTGGGGTAGTGGCAGTTTCTAGGAGGGACCTTCCCAGCAGGAAGGTGACTCAGGCTGGTTCCAGGCCCTCCTGGAGACCAAATAGACAAGGTGAGGAGCACAGAAGCATTTCGAGGTCATCTAGTCCAGCCCCCTTGTCTGGAGGGCAGATGTGAGTTACATAAAGTCACCCAGCAGGAGAATGTACTGAAGGTTGAATCCTGCTCCCCACCCTCTGGTTGAACCACCAGGGTCCAGACAGGAGACCACTTCCTGCCCCTCCCTGGAAGGACTTAGGAAGTAGACTCATCCAGACTCTGATAAGACTTTCTACAAGATAGAAGGTGGGTTTGGAGAACAGGGCTTGGGAGTCAAAGGTGTCAGTTGCTCCTCTGAACACTTCATCTACTACAGGATACTGTTTTAGCAATTTTCTAAAAGGTGAGATATTGACATGATGATTCTAAAGACAAAGGTTGTAGGATAGTTTAGAAGAAACTATCTTTGAAATATAACAGGTCAGACTATGAGGCCCATAGAGAACATGATTGGGGATGCCATCTGTTCTTATGCCCACTCCCGCCATTGCCACCCTCACCAACCACCATGCAGGCCTTGCAAATGCAGGGTCATTTGTGGAGGATCTTTAATGCCAGACCCAGAATTTAAACTCTATGTAGTTGGCAGTGGATTTAATAGGACAGTAACGTAATAGTGTGTTTCTGGGAGATTTAAATGCAGGCATATAGAGGGCAGATGTCAAGGAAGAAGAATCTAGGGCCAAAAAACAAGTTAGGAGATCGTGATAGTACTTTTGTTGAGGGATGATGAGGTTGAAACTCAGTGGGCATGGTGGGTTTGGAGAGGTGGGATGGATTGAGAGTGGACAGTGGTGATGAACTGAGAGGACAACGGATTGGATATTGACAGTAAGGAAGGAGGAAGGAAGCAGTGATGACTTTTGGTCTGAGAACCAGCAAGACAGTAGTTCATGGACAGAATATAGGGAAGGCAAGAGTAGAAGCTGGAATAGAGGAAGGTGATGAGTTTCATGGCTAATTTTGATATTTGTGGTGTGTGCCCTCCGTACCTTTGACCCAGATCCTAATTCCTTGGACTGTGCTCCAGGTGTCTTTATATATTGTGAGTTTTCACAGGGCTTAGTTAAATGACTCCACCTTTTAAAGACTCCCAAAGCAACCCAAGCTTTGCCTGATCTTCACAAGATGAACAACACTTATTACTTAGAGCCCATTCCTCTGGAGGCTTAACTGCTCAGCGGATAAATGAATACATGAGTGGATGCCAGCAGGCAGTTGAAGCAAACTATTAAAACCCATGCCAGTCTTGAATTTTAACCTGCTTTCTGGTCAGCCTTTCAGAATTTCAGAACTCCTCAAATTCCTGACGAGTACACTCTGGGCAAGGTCCATAGGCTGAGTGGGCTTTGGAACATGTCTTTGTTCTACTTTTTCCTTTTGGTTTGGAAACCAAGTCACACTAGGTAAGGAGAGATTTCTGACAACAGCTCAGCAATTACTGTTTCCAGCAAGTGGCTTCAGTATATCAGCCATGAGTTTAGTAAGAAAAAGTAAGTGCTACTGTTTGAGGTATGTTTAGAGTATGGTTTTAATCCATCACTGTCAGGCTCATATAAAATTCCAGGCTTCTGTAACTC
>NW_007788411.1:0-2322 GCF_000696425.1 Galeopterus variegatus
TCAGCAGGCTCTGTTTGCTAAGGGAATGTTTTTATGGACACTTATGGAACATTTATTTTAGATTGGGCCAGGCTGTTTCTCAAAGAAACAACAAAGACCCCTGTTATAGGCCAGGTCCTGGGAAACAAACTCTGAGAAGGAGATCAACGCAAAAGTGTTTATCAGGGCAGGCTCTCAGATCAGCACCAGGGGTACAGAAGGAAGGGAAGGAAATACGCAGAGGGAGAAGTTGAGCTGGGATGCAATCTCACCAGAAGATTCAGCTGAGCCTGGGAGGATATCTGGAACTTGGATGGCCCTTCAGAATTGTCCCAAGATGGGGCAAAGGGTTCAGGTCTTTATAGTCCCACAACAAACTGTCTTGGTTAAGGACTGCCCTTTGAAAAGATGGGAGTGGCTTTGGGTAAGGGGGTTTTCTTTAGCTGATGGCAATTCCTGAAGCAGCTGATGATGCTCCCAGAATTGCAGCACATAGACCCTTCCGTGCTGACGGAATCTGAGTGACACAACACAGTGACCACTATAGTGCCACCTATCAGAGGCAAGTAGTACATAGATGTTGATGGTTCTTACATTTGTGCATTTTGGAGTTGTTCTCTCTCTTATTAGCAGAACACCTATAGTAACACTAGCCTCCCTGCTTCTCAGATAAAACATCAAACATAATTATTAAGTGATTCTAGTGTTAAAGAGTCAAAGTTTTATTACAGTATTACAACAAGGAAAGCTTCTAGGAGGTCAATTCACACATGTACTCTGCTATATATGGGCAGAATAATTTAGCTGAATTATTTCCTAGGGGAAAGCAGAACTTGGATGAAAATGTAAAAAAAAAAAAAAAAAGAAAAAAAGAAAAGTTGTAGAAAGAGAATACTAACTAATCATTTTAGAACAGCTAAAAGGAAAAGAGTGGTTTAAAATTACTCAGCTCTTGGATGACATAAATCAATAAGAGTAAACAACTAGTTTCTCCAAACAAGTCTAAATCTAATGAAATTTTGTCAGAAAACAATTTGAGCATTTTTACAGGAATGTTAAGCTGTTCCATGAAGTAGCTCTAAATTTCATTAAACAAAAAGTTCCTGCTGCAGAGGACATTTGGGACAACTTTTTTTTACACTTACACTTTATTCAGTCAGCCTATCACAGTGCCTCTGTCTGAAGCAGCCCCAGCTCCTCCTATCAGGGAAGCCACTGTGAACTGGTTGCAACTTAGATTCACAGCAGGGGCTTCTATACCCACCCCCATCTTTAAAGACTAGGAAAATACCGTCCATTCCTTATCTCCCCTTTCCTTTCTGACTCCACATTGTGAACTTTGTTCCCGCTTTCACCCCCTTCTTTCTCATCCAAGACTCAACTGGAAAATGGTCAAATTAATCTCTTCAAGATTTTCTGAGTCTTTTTTTTTTATTTCTTCCTCCAGCTTTCTGATTACTAGTATTTTCATAGTTGATCCATCCCTTTCGCCTTTCTTCTCTGAAGTCTGGCATTTTTTTCCCACCAACAAAGATTGCTAAATTTTGACATTTATAAAAGCAATTGCTAATAGCAATTATACATATGCTGGAAGCTTTGAATATTCTGCTTTATGAACAAACATAGCACTAATGAAAGAGGAAATTAATTGATTTGTAATGACTCTGAAAAACAGCCTAATTCTCTGCTTGCCAGGATTGAAATATAACTAAGATGGGTATAAACACATATAACCCAGACTTCACCCAGGGTCTTCCTGGCACTGTGTCTGCACCTGCACGCTCTGTTTTGACCCTTCAGCAACTGGTAATCAAAAGGCAGAACTTTGTACTTTCACTTGTTTCTGCGAGAAATCGAAATACAGCAGGCAGTGAAGTCTTTGCTACAGATTTGTGAGGGGGTCACATTGTACAGAAGATAGGATTTCACCCAAAAAATCCTTGACATTTTTTGTCCCCCAGTCCTATTGGGCCACACGGTGATAGGAATTTTCTTACTCTTCCTCCTGGCAGAGTACAGTGTTTGGTTCTACTCTTCATCCAGAATTTTCCATTTTAAATGTCAAATATCTCCTGACTTTGTAATGCAAAACAGTTCAACTCATATCCTATGTTTGAGGAAGCCATTGGGGTCTCCCATACCAAGCAGCTATCAAAAAATTTCTTCTGAACAATGAGCATGTCGTATCTTCAAAACATAATCCTCATAATCAACAACAATTTAAATTTTTTTTAGAAAGCCACAGGACTCATTTTCTTTCAGAAATGTAAGCAGATGTTAGAGAAATTAGGGAAGAGTGGTGTCCCCTCCTGTCCATCCTTAAAGATGCTCTAATGACAGTGG
>NW_007788412.1:0-799 GCF_000696425.1 Galeopterus variegatus
ATTTCAAAATGCAAATGTCAATGGTATAGACCTGGAAGAAGTAAATTGCCTTCAAATACTCATCCCCTGTCTACAGTAGCTTCAACAGCAGAAAGCTTGAATGTGTGTTGGGGGGGACCATGGTCAAGCACAGGTGTGTGTCTTTAGTATTAATTCTCTATTTTTTTTTACTCCAAACTTATTGGACTAAAAAGAATTGAAAAGCACTTGCCCCTGTGGTTCTCTGGAAATATGAAGTCTATGCGTCTTTCATGTTTTTCTTTCGATGTCAGGCCATATAGGCAGTCCACAGATAACATCTAATGGGCCTGAAAGATGTGACTTTACAGCACCGAAAGCATTTTAATAAATGAAGATGAACACATGCTGCTGAATTCCTTGGCTCTGTCATGTTTTATTTGTCTTTCTTACCCTCTGCATTTTAAATAACCCTTCTGTCAACACTGTGTGTGCTCAAGTTTCAAAGATCATCTAAAGGTAAATAGCCCTCTCACTAATAAGATTTTTGATTCTTGACATATTTTTGGTAAAAAAGCTGTTATAAATACGTAGTGACAACAGAGAGTGAAGATTTTGAGAAGTTTTGTGTAGCTCTGCTTTGGGCAATATTGTTAAGTTCCTTCAATTTCTTATATTGTAAAGTTATTTTTAAAAGCATAGTAATTTTGGGAAGTTCACCTCAAGTATCAGTTTAGAGTGAACATTTCTCTCCATCTCTAATTTTTTTTTTTTTGTCTTTTTTTTCGTGTCCGGCAACGGATTGCAACCCTCAGTGTTGCGCCCGCACCTCGCTCAGCCA
>NW_007788412.1:1799-2322 GCF_000696425.1 Galeopterus variegatus
ACATTTTATTTCCTGTAAGTAACAAATGTAAAAGTATTATCGATTGTCTGAACTATAAAATGATTTTAGATAATTTTGAGGAAACAACTAGTAGGTAGGTTGTGAAGCAATATTTCCAATTATAGTAAGAAAACATAAATGTAAATTTGGGTCTGCACCTATCTTATGTTAAAATATGGGTGGCAAAAATACATTATAGAAAAGTCCATGGCTCCAAAACTTATGTGCATATTTATCTCTGAAGCTGAAAAACTTTAAGCAATAAACAAGGAGTATAAAAAGTGTATATATTTAGAAAAGTAGAAGGAAGGACAACAACATTGATCGAAACTAGTAACACGTGTCAGTCTGCCAATTTAAAAAAAAGTCACAGATTTCTGATAGGAATAATATGTAACATGAAAAACAGGACTATGGAGGTGACTTACCATATTCGTCCAATGTTCGAAAAAGTACAATTAATACTTACAAAATAACTAATTGATAAAACAAAATAAAGATATGTTGGATTTTAATCCACTTG
>NW_007788413.1:0-2322 GCF_000696425.1 Galeopterus variegatus
AAAAAAAATCAAAAGAATAATGTTTCATGATGTGAAATTATATGAAATTCAGATTTCAGTTTCCATAAATAAAGGTTTGTTGGAATACAGCCGTGCTCTTCTGTTTACGTATTGTTTATGGCTGCTTTCAAGCCACAACAACAGTCGAGAAGTTGTGACAGAGACAATATGGTTCAAAAAGCCTAAAATATTTACTTATCTGGCCCTTTGTAGAAAAAGTTTGCCAGTCTGTGTTATAAGTCATTCAAAATCTTTTCAGCTACACATTCTCAGTTTGTGACTAATGGGCGTTACTGATGTAGGAGGCAGGTCAATGTTTTCTGTGTTCTCTGGTGTCACTTTTTCTAGAAATAAAATTTTCAATATTAGGTAATATGAGCATCCTGATTAATTTCTCTTTTTGAAGGTAAAGATGTTAAGTACATAACAGGGGGAACCCTCAAGGTTAGAAGCTCTGGAAACATTAAGGGGGCTTCCTTCATCGCAGTCTCCCCTGCTTGATGCCTGCAATGTAATCTGCAGACGAGGGTGTCCAGTTTCATTCTATCCTTAACAAGCACGTTTATTTCAGTCTTTCCCGTAAGACTGGGTTTGTCATCCTAGGACAATATGAAAATGTATGTTCAACTTGCAAATCCTATAATAATTCTCCCTTTAGAATATGCCAAACGTATGAAAATATATGCTAAGAACATATCTAAACCATTCTGCTGCATGGTTAAAGACCAGCAAATAGAAAGAAAGACAAAGTTGTGAGGCTTAACATTAAGCTTGAGCACGTAAGGCGTTCCACAGTGTCATCACCTCAGTGTTAAGGGGTAAACCATCTGCTGGTGTCAGTGTCATCACTTCAGTGTTAAGGGGTAAACCATCTGCTAGTGGTTGACACTTCTCACATTCTTATTAGTCAGCTGACTTCACCAGACTCTGGGTTAGTGGCACAGTGTCATCACCTCAGTGTTAAGGGGTAAACCATCTGCTGGTGGTTGACACTTCTCACATTCTTATTAGTCAGCTGACTTCACCAGACTCTGGGTTAGTGGCCCTCACAGGGGACTTAAGGCTAGTGGGCATTCACAAATAGCTTTCACAGGATATAAGGATCTGCATCTAGTTTTATAGTCTGAATGAGTATGTATTAGAATAATCCACCCTTCAATAACATACATGTCTTCTTTTGCCTGCAAAAGGCGCCAGGAGTCAGGTTCTAAATCTCAAATTCTTAGACTTGCTCTTTCTTTGTTGTGGGCCTTTTGGGAAAACAGGATAAAAAATTACTTCTCATCTCCAGAGAAAAAAAGTGAATTTCCCTCACTATGTCCTCAGCACCATCAAGAAATTAGTAAAATCCACCAATCCAGGTCCAGAAAGTAGTGTGATCATTTCAGAAGTCAATTGAGAAATATAATAGAACTTTATTTAACAAAGTTTATACCCTTTGACTTTGACCGTGTAATTTCACATCTGGAAATTTAACCTACAAAGTTAAAACTAAACATGAAAGAAAGGCTTATATATACCACTGCATTTTTAATAGTGAAAAGCCAGAAATAACCCAAGGTAAATTCATATGGCAATATTCAAGTTAACTCTAGTATATTCATTTGATGAAATATTATATAGTGATCAAAAATCATATTTATTCAGAACATGATGTGTATGCCCTGCCCAGCATAAAAAAGCAGGTTATACACTTGTATATTTTAGTATGATTACAGCAATGTAAATAATCTATGGAGAGAGAACAGGTATACAGAAATACAATGACTTGTCAACAGTTATTATATAAGTAGTTGGACTTTAAATAAGCTTTTTTTCTATTTTCCAAATTTTCTTTGTAAGCATTTGTATAAAAGAAAAATATATTAAATTAAAGCCTGGAGTTGAGAATAGCACCCACTCTAATCTAGACACTCTGCTGGCCAGGGGAGATTAGCTGTAAGTAAATGGCACAGAAAGTCTGTCCTCATAGTCTGCAGTTGGGGAGGAGAGGCAGGCCACTAACAGTTGGTTACTGAGTGGGGTGTGTTCTCAAAGGGGAGTACAGGGTGCTGTGGAAGCACAGAGCAAGGATATTTAATGCAGGAGTTTAGGGAAGGTCTCCTGGATGAAGTGATAGGCCAGGCTGATTGAGGAGTCAGCACATGAAGAGGGCAGGCTTGCGAGAATTTGTACAGATGAAATGGTGTGTGCACACACATGTTCAGGAGTGGGGCATCTTCCAGAAGCATCCATAAGGTCAGGGTGGTGGGAGCACAGGGAACCTGGAGAAAGCGGCCCAGAATAAGATGACAGATGGCCGTGTAAACCACAGTAAGAAAT
>NW_007788414.1:0-2322 GCF_000696425.1 Galeopterus variegatus
GAGTTACAGAAGCCTGGAATTTTATATGAGCCTGACAGTGATGGATTAAAACCATACTCTAAACATACCTCAAACAGTAGCACTTACTTTTTCTTACTAAACTCATGGCTGATATACTGAAGCCACTTGCTGGAAACAGTAATTGCTGAGCTGTTGTCAGAAATCTCTCCTTACCTAGTGTGACTTGGTTTCCAAACCAAAAGGAAAAAGTAGAACAAAGACATGTTCCAAAGCCCACTCAGCCTATGGACCTTGCCCAGAGTGTACTCGTCAGGAATTTGAGGAGTTCTGAAATTCTGAAAGGCTGACCAGAAAGCAGGTTAAAATTCAAGACTGGCATGGGTTTTAATAGTTTGCTTCAACTGCCTGCTGGCATCCACTCATGTATTCATTTATCCGCTGAGCAGTTAAGCCTCCAGAGGAATGGGCTCTAAGTAATAAGTGTTGTTCATCTTGTGAAGATCAGGCAAAGCTTGGGTTGCTTTGGGAGTCTTTAAAAGGTGGAGTCATTTAACTAAGCCCTGTGAAAACTCACAATATATAAAGACACCTGGAGCACAGTCCAAGGAATTAGGATCTGGGTCAAAGGTACGGAGGGCACACACCACAAATATCAAAATTAGCCATGAAACTCATCACCTTCCTCTATTCCAGCTTCTACTCTTGCCTTCCCTATATTCTGTCCATGAACTACTGTCTTGCTGGTTCTCAGACCAAAAGTCATCACTGCTTCCTTCCTCCTTCCTTACTGTCAATATCCAATCCGTTGTCCTCTCAGTTCATCACCACTGTCCACTCTCAATCCATCCCACCTCTCCAAACCCACCATGCCCACTGAGTTTCAACCTCATCATCCCTCAACAAAAGTACTATCACGATCTCCTAACTTGTTTTTTGGCCCTAGATTCTTCTTCCTTGACATCTGCCCTCTATATGCCTGCATTTAAATCTCCCAGAAACACACTATTACGTTACTGTCCTATTAAATCCACTGCCAACTACATAGAGTTTAAATTCTGGGTCTGGCATTAAAGATCCTCCACAAATGACCCTGCATTTGCAAGGCCTGCATGATGGTTGGTGAGGGTGGCAATGGCGGGAGTGGGCATAAGAACAGATGGCATCCCCAATCATGTTCTCTATGGGCCTCATAGTCTGACCTGTTATATTTCAAAGATAGTTTCTTCTAAACTATCCTACAACCTTGGTCTTTAGAATCATCATGTCAATATCTCACCTTTTAGAAAATTGCTGAAACAGTATCCTGTGGTAGATGAAGTGTTCAGAGGAGCAACTGACACCTTTGACTCCCAAGCCCTGTTCTCCAAACCCACCTTCTATCTTGTAGAAAGTCTTATCAGAGTCTGGATGAGTCTACTTCCTAAGTCCTTCCAGGGAGGGGCAGGAAGTGGTCTCCTGTCTGGACCCTGGTGGTTCAACCAGAGGGTGGGGAGCAGGATTCAACCTTCAGCACATTCTCCTGCTGGGTGACTTTATGTAACTCACATCTGCCCTCCAGACAAGGGGGCTGGACTAGATGACCTCGAAATGCCTCTGTGCTCCTCACCTTGTCTATTTGGTCTCCAGGAGGGCCTGGAACCAGCCTGAGTCACCTTCCTGCTGGGAAGGTCCCTCCTAGAAACTGCCACTTACCCAGGCATGAACGATGAGCCAGCTCTCTGTGATGTGGACAAAGTCTGTTTCAGTTCCACAGGGTCTTCCCATGGGGGGAATTCACCCCGGAGGCCACAGCTGCAATCTTCTCTTTCAGGGAGGTCAGTGATTCCAGCACTCGGTCGGCACCTCTTGAAAACAGTGCCAGGAACATTTCGAGGACAGCATTTTCCTTGGCAGGTGGGCCTGCTGGCTGGGAACACTTCAAGGTTTGCAAGAGCAGGAAAACGGCATCTGGGATCTATCTGTGGTTGTCGGTTTGCACATTTTGAGGGGCCAAGTAAAAAAGAACTGTCTGACACAGCATGTTCTTATCCAGACATAGGCTGTGTCTATATGAAGTAAAATGCCAGGGTGTAAAAACGGCCTGTGGGGCACCTGGGATTGTCTGAGGGGCTGCCTGAGATCACTGCTTTGTCAGTTTAAGAAGCACCTCTCTGGGCGCGACACCAAGGGTTGCGATCCCATTACTGGTCAGTAAAAAAGACAAAAAGGAAAAAAAAAAAAAAAAGAAGCACCTCTCTGCTTGGTGGACACACCCAGATAGCTTGCTGCCTCCTGAGGAGTTTGACCCAAGACTTCAGGATAGCTTAGACAAAGGGCTACCCCTCTGTGTGTGAAGGCCTGGGGCTCAAGCCCCTTGGGCCT
>NW_007788415.1:0-2322 GCF_000696425.1 Galeopterus variegatus
GAACAGAGCCTTTATTAAGTTGGAGTCACTAGTTTGGTGGGTGCACTGCTTTACCCAGCCACCCGACAGTGACCAGATCTGCATTTTGTTCACCACCATGTTGCAGAACCTGGCAGAGTTCTTGTTCATAGCAGGATCTGGTCATTATTTGCCTCATTTAATTGAACTGTTTTCTGTTTCTTTGTATACTTCATCACAACTAACAGTGTTTTGCACAGAGTAGTTGCTCAAAAAAATTCTTGCTGAATGACTATATGACTGATCAATTGGACAGCTTCCATTGTCCTTATAAGTGAATAAAGTAAAATGACTGGAAATCTGCTTTTGTTACTGGGCATTGACAGCCCCAATTAAATGGTCCTCTAAGCTTCAGGGAGCACAGTGATTCAGCTCTTTTGATTATAAGCTCCGGTCTTTCAGCTTGATATATGCAGGTTTGGAAAGCTGAGAAATATGTAATGTAGATGCTGTGAAACCGTAATGCTGGTGGCTGACATAAGGAAATTTATATCCTTTAGAAATGACAGAAAGTTGTGCACTGGGACTCAGCCAGTCAGTTTTAGGGAATTTGTTTCAGGGAGATAACTGAAGAAGCAGCAAGCCGAGAAGCCAACTTGGATGTGACACCCCAAGAGAAAAACTCAGCTTGGTGAATGGAACCGAGCTCAGGAAAGTGCTGAGTGACTGTCCCAAGGGGTACACCTATTTTCTGACAATTGGCAACTCTATGTTAACTACAAATATGTTATGGGACAAGGAGGAAGATTGTCTGCAGCCCTCAGAGAATAGGACAGTTGTCCTCTTGACTTCCACACAATCCTGCTTCTAAGCAATCCTTAGGATTTATCAGTGGTGAGACCCCTGGGTGTTTAACCACGTCCCTTTGTGTGCTGTGACCTGATAGTGTTGGGAAACAGAGCTGGGAATGGGGGAAGGGAAGCTGGGACATAGCTTTTACCCTGAGCATATTCTCCAAAAAGGGTATGTTTGCAACACTCTTTGCATGTGTGCTGGGGCACGTATGCTGAGGTGTGTGTGTGCAGGTGGACAGGTAAACTGAGGTTTGTGTGCCGCATGTGCACACATGTGTGTGTATGTGCATTTTGCCTCCTTTGCTACCATGACGGCCCTGAATGTGAGGCTCCTGTATCCATTTCTGCTGTGAGTCCATATTCCCCAACCCCAGGAGCTTGTGGGGTCTGGTTATCCCAGGAGTGTGGGAAGAGGAGCTGAAAGCAGGGTCAACTACTCTTTTCAAGTCTGGAGCATCCAAACCTACAAAGAAAGAAGAAATATCATGAAAACATTTAGTAATCTGGAGATGAATCCACACCAGGATCGTATTCCTCTCACCACTGTGATTGGTTCAGGGTGATCAGTAACCCCAGGTTAAACCAATGAACATGCAATGTTTGCCTCTGCCATCGGAACTGATTCTGAACTGGGCATATCGGTTCAATCAGAGTGAAAGTGGGACTTTAGATGGATGGATGGTAGGGGAATAGAAACTTTTTCCCTCTGGAGAGTAGAGGATACAGACAGCAGTCTAGTCCAGTGACAGCCATTATGGGACCTTGAGGAAAGCCTGGGGAGTGAAAGCTCTAGAGCTGGGGACAGAGCAAGCCGAGCACAAAGAAACAGAGCCCAAGGCTGATCAAACCTGCCTGAGGCCCCTGTCCAAATGCAGAGCCTGTACATCCCTTTAATGCTTAATTCCATTTGACATATTTCTTGCTATTTGCAACTGCAAACATGCTAAGTGATATACTTCTCCCACCTGCCATGTTCAAAGAAAGAAGGTGCCAGGCTGTTAAGAAAGGTATTTCTGTTGTGGGTTGAAGACTGCACTGAAAGCATGGTAAGGTTTCTTCTAAATCAAAGACGACAAACGCCACTTGGCCACTGGGGAATGTGTGTGTGTATGCATTGGTGTGTTTGTGTATGTGTTTCTCAACTGAAGCTGGCCATTTTAGTACACACAGAAAAGATATTTAAATTATATTTACATGCATATTTAAGAGGAATACCAAAGCTCAGAAAATATAAGGAATTTTTCAAAGGAATAAAAGGAATGCTAGTGTGGTTTTCAAATCCCTGCCAAGCTGATGGGAAGGGAAGCTCAATGCATGTTGTGAGCTGCAGGTTCTATGGACCTGAGTGGGGCCCCAGCAGTTCCAGGGAGGATTCCACCTTCTTGCTGCAGGATGGGGCATGAAGCTCCTGGCCTTCTGCCAACCAGAGAAACAACTCGATCAAAGGATGGATGCGGCAGAACAAATGCTTCAGTATCTCTGCCTCACTGTGTTTAGGCTTGACCTTGAA